>NW_005187420.1:151708-160670 GCF_000239375.1 Pundamilia nyererei
ACACACACACACACACACACACACACACACACACACACACACACACACACACACATTAAGTCTAATTTTTCCTCAGCTCCATCTGCTGAGGTTGAGAGGTTTTTAATTTTTTTATCCAATTTCTGCTCTTTGGCTCGTAATGTGGCAGCATACTGCAGCCATAAAGAGCAGGAATATAATATTTGTGTGGGCCGGGTGTTAAATGCTACCTGTCCCTGTTAAGCCTGTGTGGCCATGTAGATAGCCTCCACTCACAGGCATTAGGCACAACTGGAATAGTTTTCATTTGCTGCAGGGACCATGGAGCGCGACTGATAATAAGGTGTTGATAGAGGGCATTAGCTTGACTGTTACTGCAGCCTGATATACCAACAAACCTTGGGCAAGGGCAAGCTCTGGGAGAGGCAGAAAGTCAGAGACAGCAGACAGTAGTCACACGTCAATTCACATATCACTCATTAAATCACTGGAGATCTGAATCAAAGGAACCTCTGTCAGTTTGGACTTTGTCCGGCAAGGTTTGATTAAAACTGACATGCATGCAAAATCTAAATGATATTGTTTATTGACTCCAGTTAGGAGTGAACCACAAAGACAGTTTTCACCACAACGGGGAAAATATACAAAATAAATACCCATGTAATTATGGACCTCACAAACTCAGTATATCTTCACTCTGTTCTACTTGGGATGGAGAGGAACCAGCAGGTGGTTGATAAAGACTTTTCTGGAATCTGGAAGTAAGAGTGATGGTGCGAGTTAATGTGTGGCTTGAGGAACAAAAGGTGGAAAGAATTCAAAGTTTCACTGTATTGATGTTGAAAAAATTTATGAACGAAAAAGTTGGGAAGTGCAGGGAAATGACAAAGAAATCAAGTACGAAAGAAAAAAAATTGATGTTCCTTTTACACTTTCACTAAAACATCTTTTTATAATGTGAAAGAAATGTTTGATGGATTCAGTTAAATGCAACATTAGTAGATATTTTGACAACTTTAATTTCTTCTGATTTATTTTATAATGATCTCTCTCCTCAATGAATTCACTGGACTTTAGGGATATATGTAAATGTGTTTTTTCCCTCCTTATTCAGTCAGCAAATTGTGCAGCACAGCCGGCATTTTATAAGGAGTGAGCCATGCTTTCTGTCATCATCCAACCAACAATTTCGTTGTTGAAATTTACATATTCTTCTGTTTCTGTTGATCAAAAAAAAGAAAAACAAGAAAAAAAAAATCTCTATTAGACTGCATCTCATATTTGTTACCTGTACCCTCAGGTACTGTTTGCGATGTTGCAGTAATTCTTGCACTGAGACATTAATCAGATTACTACGTTTAAGATTGCAAAGTCAACTGAAAAAATAAACAACATGATATCTGGAACGCTGAAGTCTCCAGGACATGTATTTTCCCCCCTTTGTTTAAATTAAAAAAAAAATGTTCAAAAGCCTGAAATCATTGCATCACTTTTCATGTCTTTTGCTCAGGCTAGTTAGTTTAAAGGAGCAGGGCTCTGCTCACCCTGATGACAAATATAATTCAAAGATAACATCTCAAATACAAATCACATAAACAAATTTTGTGCTTCCTTGACATTGGCAACAAATATGATACAAGGTTTTACACTAGACCCGGAAATCTTTTTGCAACCACAGCTATCACCATATAATGGACTTCTGTTGGCTTAATTCTTTTAATCTACATCCCTTTTTCATACTGTCTATGTCCACCATTACTAAACTAACCTTTTCTGACAGGCACTGGCATTGTTTGCATCTATATTTATTAAATTGCATCATTCCTCTCTCTCTGAACTTTGAGAAGAATTTGCTGGTGCTCTACATCTAGTCACCTGAAAGAGAGACAGACAAAACAACAAAGCATTATTGTATATAAATAATAATAAATAAAAATCCTCCATACCACTAATACTGGTTAAAACCACCAAAGGATACCTCTAAACCTTGATTATACTTTTGCATCTGTGAATCTGCTAGGGACCACCTGGGTCCAAATGACATAAATTTCATCATGACAGAGTGAGTGTGAAGTTCTGTGCAGATGCATGCATGCTTGCAGGGTATCAGTGACCATAAAGACCTGTCCAGAGAGAATTAACATTTCAATGCACCAACTACGCATGCACCTTAGGCTGTGGACTTCAAGCAGTCTTCAAAGAAGTATGTCCCTGTCTGCAATGGAGTATAATCAAGGCTTTACATTTTCAGCTGTGCAGTACTTCACTTAGCCTTCATTATACTCTGTTGCAGACACAGACAGCTGGAGACCCGATGGCCGAGTAGCCATTGCTGTTGTACTTCTTTGAAGTCTGCTGCCTGTGGCGCATGCGTAATTGGTGCATTGTAATGTAAATTCTCCGGGGATGAGTCCATGTGGTCACAGAGCAGGCAGGCACACAGACATCTACGCAGACGCTCACACTCACTGACTGATGTCAAAGTAACATCACTCAGACCCAAGTGGACCCTAGCAGACGTGCAGATGCAAGTAATCCCATTCTTATAAATATGCACACAATGCGTCAGAAATCAGTAATCTCCCCATATCCTGACCACACCTGACACTTGATTAGCCCATTCTATTACTTGTTTGTAGTGCTTGCCATACACACCCATGCTTATGCATGTAAAAAAGCTGATTAGAATCCCACTTATGATATACAAAGGATTCTGGACGACAAAACTTCCTTAGCCAAAGGCCTATGCTTTGACAGTTTTCCTGTTATTAGAGAAAGCTGACGGTCACCTCTGTATGCACTTTAAATGCATTGACTATCTGTTTAGGCTTATGTCATCATTTTCCAAAGGCTTTGTTTTCCTTATCTCAGCTAAAATGCATGGTCAAATATTTTCAGATTTATCCACCCTGGACACTGTTTCCCTTCTACTTTTTGAAGGCTTTAGAAAATGATTAGTTCTAGTGCTTCTTGGAAGGAGTATATTGTGCAATTCTAATAATTCTTCGATATTATATTTTGCACTATCCTACTGTATATTACTGTATACTTGTATTCTATTGTAAATATTGTATATCTTATTACTGTACTCTGTTCCTCTGTCTATCTTGCTACATTGAGCATGTGTATGACAAAAGAATTTCCCTCGGGATAAATAAAGTTCTTCTTAACTTATCTTAAATAGTCAGCAATGGCCATTTTATTTGTGTCATAAATTTGTATGTTTCTAACTTCAAACGCTCATTAAAATGTTTAAAATGTAATTAGTAAGATGTAAGGTGATCTTCCTATGCAGTTGGTTTGATGGGCTGTTTAAAGTCCAGAGTTTAGCTCTGCTGGACAATAGTGTCATGAGTCATAACTAATATGGATGCAGAGGAAGGTTATACAGGCAAAAATAACCTTATTTGGCATGTGGTCCAAGAGGTGTATACAGCAAAGACCTTTATTTATTTATATTATCTGTAATGTTATTTATATGCCTTTATATGAACAATAAGCATTTCTTTTGGTAACTTGATTTCAGCACATTTATGTTTTGGGATTTGGGATTGTTGTTCAGGATTGTTTATTTATGGATATCATGAGAGACTTTGAAAAAAATAAGAGCTCTGTGTTGCAAATCTTTATTTCTATTCATTATTTATTTTTTGTTTGTTTTTACAGCATCTGAAGAAGAGAGAGAAAGTTCAAATTAAACCATCAAAGACATCAGCATGACGTGTGGCTAGCGTTTCACTGGACCCATAAAATTGCAGTTTGTTTTAATTACAGTTTTGCCTGGTATGCAACAAATAAAACCCTTGAATGCTGAATTTAATTAAGTCTTGGGAAGCTATGTAACACTAAAAGATAATATGACATGGTCCACTTATTAAAAAAAGACAGAGGGCACATAGAAGCAAAAAGGAAATAAATAGGACAGAGAAGTAACTATTTGGAAAGAAAAGTGAGAATTATAAAATTATAAAACAGATCCCACAGAGCACTCTGCAGAGGTGCAGTGCAGACAATACAGAGAAAGGGGGAAAAAAGATAATAAAGACAAAGAAAGGGAGAAAAGGAAATCCTCAAAAAGGGCATTGTGAAATATGTTCTTTTTTCTTTTCAGTGCGTTGGCCAGCCAGAAATCTGATAAGTGCTTATCCTCCAAAGCACTCCCTCCACTGCCACCTTGACAGATTTAAGGGAAAACATGGGGCGCAGTGTTTATCACCCCATTGCCGTCATTAGGAATCACACAGATTAGCCTTGACATTCTCACAGATGAGAAGGCTAACAAAGGCAGCGCGCTATTAGCATGCTAATGCACATCAAAAGAGTTCAGAGTGGGCCTTTCATCCAGGCTTAAAGCCTCTATTCTGGTAAAAACCGCTCAGATATTACATTTCTGACTCACCCGTGAGCATGGCTGTGTACCTGAATGTGTGTATCTCCTCTCTCTCACTCTCCGTCTGTGTGTATGCTCAGGTGGTTTTACAGAGCCAGTAAATGAGGCTTCATTTGAGCTCCTTAGCAGTGACAGAGACAATGCTTAAAAAGGCTAAAAGACAAAAATGCTCAACTGTTTGCCACTATCTCTTTTCAGTGGTCATTAGACAGGGAAATCTTTCATTATTTGCATGCCACTGCTGCTTGTTAGCCTGCCTTATATTCTCTCACAAGATGGCAGTGTACCGCCTTGGATTCTTTGCTCCAGAGAGAGACAGCCCAGGCTTCTGGACACGATCAAGACTCTTTGTTCGGACTTTGAAGGGAGAGGTATCAGTCAAAGCATAGAAACGCTGATAGTAGCGTCTTTCAATCCTAATAATGTGCTGCAAAGAGTTGTACGTGGTCTTATTGATTGGACAACTTAGGCTGAATGAGAAACAATGGCTTTGGTGAGAAAGTCTGTGTGTGTGTGTGTGTGTGTGTGTGTGTGTGTGTGTGTGTGTGTGTGTGTGTGTGTGTGCGTGTGTGTGCGTATCCCGTTGAGTGCATTCCTTTGTGCGTGTATGCACAGACATGGACATAGTATTTATGTGGGTACACATGTGCTTCAATTGTGTTTTGAGTGAAACGCAAGCACCATTGTCTCATGTTACTTTGCATTGATAATTTCAGCTTCATCCTTTGTTCATGCAGCTGCATCGTTTGTTGAAAATGAGGACAACCCGCCTCAAATCCCCTGCTACCCTCACACTGCTGTAAAAAAAAAAAGAGGAAAAAAAGGAAAAGGATGGCATATTAAAAAGGCCTCTACATGCAATTCTTTTAGTGTGAGTTTAATCCTTTGCCTATTTCTCATTTTCAAGGATAAGCAGGCATTAAAGCCTTTAGTCAAATGAGTCCATTATTTAGGCCTTTTAACGAGAATCCATGCATTTGAACATATCTTCAGAGGCTCTTCACAAAGAGCATGTGATCCATATTGGTTCAGAATGGTGCTGACAGACAACTAGGTGGCAAGTATCTGGATATACATCAAACCAGCAAGATAAGGCAATCTCATGGGAAAGATCAAATAGGAGAGCCTAAAAGGGCCAGCTGTCTAAATGATAGCTACTCAAATCAAGATTTGCACATTATCATCTGAGTAATGAAGCCTGAGTCGTGTTTGTAGGGTCTGGAAGGGAGATCAAAACAAATAAGGAGGCGTGTTTTCTACTCTAAATATTAATACAAGGGGACAGCAATGTAAAATTACTGATCTGACAAGCATCAAATTTGAAGCCATTTACAGTGAGTGAAATGACACAGAGTGGATCAGAGCAACAGGAAGCCAGGTACAAGAATGGTTAGTTATTTAAATGCCTCTCTACTCACCTGTGACGAAGGCATTAAACAGTTTTTGAACTGTCATCATCATCATCATCATCATCATCGTTTATTTATATAGCACTTTAAAAACACACAAGGCTGACCAAAGTGCTGAACAACAGAAACATAATAGATACCATAAGAATAATAAATACGATAAAATAATAAACATATCGAAAACAATAAAATACAAGTCAGTCAACCACTGAGTCAAAAGCCAGTGAATAAAAATGCGTTTTCAATCTGGATTTAAAAACCATCACTGCTGTCATACAAAAAGTTCCAATTTCACCATTTTATGTTACATTTGACTGTTTATCTCTTTATTCTCTCTATATTTTATCATTCCTTTTGGCTTTAATGGAAGTTTGAGTTCTTAGTGGAAGTGAGTAATAATGAAAAAGATTAGGAAGAAGTATTGCAAGTAGAGGTGAAGACGGTGCTGGTAGCCTCTCTCGTTGATGAAGATGATTGTTTAGGACATCAGCTGCAAAGGCATTTAAGAATTTACCTTCCAACTCATTTGTTCAAGTGATATCAGGTGGAATACTGAGGCTTGTCAAAGGCTTGTTAAAGACAACAAAGCAGGGGCTATGAGAACGTTTTCCATTCCACTTAGGCCTCCGAGTGGAAACTAAACACAAACTGAGCAAGTGATTTGTGGTGTTTGTGTACAATCAAGTCTACTTGAAGTCATTAATTTTTTTGGCATACATAACCTTAATACAATATACATTATTCAATAGTCTCTTCTCAGAGATTCCAACAATTTATACTAACATAGACTGTAAAAAGTTGTTTCTGTTCATTTGAGTCTTGCTTGTTTTCCTGGCTATAGTTTCATCGATCAGCCTGAGGTCAATGGCCTTAACATAATGCCTAGCATAACTCTCCTAACTGTGAAGATTGACCACTGCTGCCCAGTCTCTAAGTTCTGTCAGCCACTGATTGATGCCCTTCAAGGAGCAATCCAGCAGCAGTTTGGACACATGCTTGCTGACCCTGAACTGATTGCTGGAGCAGTTGAGCAGTTCTTCTGACAAAGTACTACATCCTCAGCAAGCAATGAGAACATACTTTAACTGAGTAAATAATTTCAATTACTAGTCAAATTGCAAGCTTTTGAAGATTAAAAAAATACATGGTTTTGTTACAAAGAATAGCTCAGAAAAAACAGAAAAATCTTGCTCTCCTAATTTTAACAACGATATAAATAAGTTTTCTTTTACATTTTATCCAAAACCAAAATGTATTGAATGTGTAGCTGTTTTTCTTAAGCCATTAAAGAGGAATTTGTCACAGCTATCCACAATGGTCTTATCTTGCAATTGGTTCAGATATTGTATTGTTTTTACTACAATACCACAGTAATGTCAATATCATTCATTTCTACTTCAATAAGAGGAACGTTTTCTTTATTTGGAAGTATTTAAATTTGTGTTTAGGCTTGGATTGTGTCAAGACCAATTTGGAATGGTACCAAAAGCATCTCAAAGTACAACTAGCTTGGTGTCACAGAAAGTGCAGCACATTGATACTACATTGATACTTGCCACTCAGCCACAACCATGGATGTTTTCAAGTCAGGCCACACAGTGTGTAAGTTGGTGCTTAAGCCCACACACCATTGCCTGCTACAGCAGCCTACAAAAGGCTTCTCAGTGAAATGAAAGAAATGATGGGAAAACAAGCGGTACCTCTATAGAGGTTAACACTCAGGTCTTCTTCCTTTGGCTACTCCCTTTAGGGGCTGCCACAGCTGCTCATCCTCCTCCATCTCAGCCTAACCTCTCTTGCACCAACTCTCTGCATATTGTCCTTTACTACATCATGAATCTTTCCTGTGGGCTCCGGCAGATCCACTCTTCCTCCTCTGCTCGTGTCCAAACCATGTCTAATTGTGTCTCAACCTGAACCATCCCTCTGATATACTCATTTCTAATCGTGCCCATTCTGGTCACTCCCAATGAAAGTCTTACATCTTCAACTGTGCCACTTCCAGCTCGGCCTCCTGTCTTTTTGTCAGGGCCACTGTGTCCAAACTGTACACTCATCTTGTAAACCTTTCACTCTTGCTGCTATCCCTCTGTCACAAATCACCCCTGACACTCTTCTCCATCTACTCCACCGTGGCTGTACTCTCTTCTTCCGCTCTACTGGATGGTCAACTCCAAGTATTTCAAACCTCGCAGCTTCCTTTACTATTGAAAATAGTGTCGGGGACTGAAAATATTGTTTACCATTGAGGATTGTAGTCATAGTTGAATATACAGTAGTTAGGAACTATAAAACTGGAGGAATTAATAACCTGGAGTTGACATGTGTGCAGTTTAATGTACAAAATGATGTAAACCACAACTACTGCTCACTGCTGATAGTCTTCTGTAAACTGAGAATTAAGATCAGACTGGATATCACAACAACCTCTTATTTCCTGCAAGAATATTCTAGCAAAAGTATAATATTCATATTGTGGGATATGTTAAAATCCCACTTAGGACCCGTGTTTGTCCCGAGGTTTAAAGGTGACTTGTTTTAAACTCCCTTTTATAAACAGAGAATTTTGATTTGCATATGTTAAATACTACAATAAATAAACTGCAATTATTTATTAGATAACTTTTTTACGGTTAAATAAAGGGCATTATCAGTTCTTTTGCTTTATGGTAGTTCAGAACATTAAAAAAATAAATTTTATTCTGACTCACAGAATCATAAGTCCAAGGGTGCAATATGTCATAGAAGGTAAACACATTAAGAAGAGTAACCTTTCAGATAATTGATATGAAATTGTTTGCCAGTTTGCCCTTAGACTCATCTGCAGCATTCTTCATTAAAATGGCACAGCCTGTATAGCTTTATTTCTTTTCTTTTCTTATTTCCTTTTTTTTTTGTTGCTTTGAGCACAACGTACATAAAGTAAGGATGTGTAATGATAGTTTAGACCATTGTGTTAAGTAATACTTTTTTCAACTACTTTTACTGAAGTGGAAAAAACAAATGTTCTTTTTTCCCTGAGGACTATCTTTGTCTGTATTTGTACTCCAGCAAGTTTCAGTAACATGAATACTTACGAGGGATAAGAGTGTAGGAGCTGGCCACAGGAGCCGATATTTTTATATCACACACACACACACACACACACACACACACACACACACACACACACACACACACACAC
>NW_005187420.1:160690-173358 GCF_000239375.1 Pundamilia nyererei
ACACACACACACACACACACACACACACACACACACACACACACACACTCACACACACACACACACACACACACAAAATGAAACCATTTCTCATGTTAGCTACCTATATGTGAACTATACTTTCGTGTCTCAAACTTTCAAATGCTGAATATTATGAGGAGGCAAATAATTTATTAAAAATTGACAAATGCTATATGATTTTGCTATAAAAAGGTAAAAGCATCTTGGATTACTGTCTGTGGTTCAAGATGTTTTACACTGAAGAGAAACCGCAGAGAAACTAGACATCCTAGCAAGGATATACCCACACAGACAGTTGGTGCTTCTGAGGCTGTTTCTATAAATATAAGAAAAGAAAAAAATCCGTCTTAGAAAAATGTTATAGTTGCAGAGGGAGTCTATATTTCTCAGCACAAAAAGCAAAAATTTAAGCTTAAGACTTTAAGCCAAGAGACACAGCAAGCTGTAAGGTTGTCTTTAAAAGATGCTCCACTGTGGAAAAGCAGGTGACCTCCATTAAAGAAAGTGAAGCCCTATACAGATAAATACAGAAAGGTGAGCGATAAAGGGGATAAACCTGCAGTATTATAGAAAACAAGAGAGAAGGATGAGAGACTGAGCAGGAACCAGAGCAAACGGACAGATTGTTTGTTTTTTCTTGGTCTGATATAATCTGTCTGCCACATATCACCTTCCTGATTTTGAGACGCTAAGCTCTTTATAAGACCATCTTAACATCTTGTTGTCTCCTTGTCTTTGTGTCTTTCTCTTTTGTCTTTTTCTATTTTGCCCAAGAAGCCCACCACCTAACTGCTAGTCAACTGTCATCAATCTAGACCCCAAGTACAAAAGTATCGACTTTTCCTTGTCAGGCTCTGCAGATAGATGCTGGCTTATTATTTTGGTTCAGCCCCCAAATATTGAGACACACAGTCCAGGGACTCTTGGCTCTATTGATTTGCCATTAACAGGCTGGCTAGCCTTTGGCTGTGTGTCCTGTGGAGTGTAAAAAGGCAAAACACACACATACACAGGCATTGACGGTGAAAACAGTTTCCGTCCTGCATTCTCTGAAGCACTTGACCTTTCTGCTGGACAGGGTTTACCTCTCCACATGTTGAAGGAGCTCTTGAAGAGCGTCTTCTGCTTCCTGGAAGTACAGAGTGTCCTCAGTATTTACACAGACTCTCTTTTCATCAGCACTCAAGTGCCTGCAGTTACAAGGTAATATGACAATGTAGTGACAGCCGCCTCAATGTCATACTTAGCTCTGAAAATTCTCATCTATGTAAAAATCATGCAACAAAAAATTCATGTGCATTCCTTCTAAAGAACTGCAATTCTGCATCTTACATTATGATAACTCCTTACAGAAATTACACACTAGATTCATTCATTAATTGTTACATTAACATCTGATATTTTTACAACACTTCCGGATGTGATTGCATCAAAAAAACAAACAAACAAAAAAAACCCATCCGATTATGACAAGAAAAGTCATCATCGTTTAAACGGCTTTGTTTTTGTGAACAGATATTAGAAAGATAGCATCCTATGGACATGTAATTGCATCATGGTTTATTCATATTTGTTTATTTTTAGAAAATGAAGCATGCCAAATTATTAACAGTTTCTTTTGCTTGTGCTATTTCTAAGTAAATTATCATTTCTTATAATTATAAATATATCTTTGCTCAGGTGTATGCAATTAGCCCTTCTGCAGCACAAACTGCAACAGTTGTTTGGACAGATCAGAGGTGTGGTGGCAAAAAATACAAAAAAGAAAAAAAAACTGGTGTTTGAGTTGAAACGAATTAATGACCATAGATTGTGGGTAGAAGAATTTATAGTTTACTGCCTTGCCACAGGTTGACCTGACTCATTCATAATGGACAGTGCAGCATGAATATATGTGAAAAGCTTAGACTGTGGCGACACGGCAGGCAAAGTTTCCTTATGAGTGACATGCTATATAATTTAAAAGGTTTGTTTTGTGTTGACTAATGGTACCAAAACAAAATGACCTGCTGATCTTAACACTTTAAATTGCAGGGGCACATTAGGATATTCATTCTACTAAAGAAGTAGTGCATTCAACAAAAAACTTAATTTGGAAAAAAGACAAACTATGCTAAGCTAATTTAAAAATGATTTACTTCCCCATTTTATGTTGTCTCCCTTATTTTACCTAATGTTTTAATGTTAACAGGAATAAAGTCAATTGAAACAAATGAAAATTGGAGGAATGAGGACTCATAATAACATGGTGATGAGTCCTATGTGCTCACTGGTGAATCGTCAAAATTCTGACTAAAGTCACCAAAGATGGTCTCTGTGTACAATGTGTGTACAATGTACACTGCATAAACACTGTAGGATGACCATAGGACAGGTCATCCTACAGTGTTTATGCATGACTATGGGGCAGCTGTTGCTCAGGTGGTAGAGCAGGTCATCTACCAACCTAAAAGTCATGCTGGATTGAGCTGGCGATTGACACACTGCAAGTTTCATGTTACATGCAGAATGTTGACGTCTCTTTGGGCAAGATGCTAAACTCCACATCACCCCCAGTGAATATAATATACTATGATCCATACTGGGATAGATTGTAATCTTCATGTATATCAGAATCAGAATCAGAAGACTTTATTTATCCCCAAGGGGCAATTAACAAACAACCGAGCAGCATACGTTGAAGATAAGGACAATAAGAACAGGCAATAGGAGTGAAATAGTAAATACACAGAATATACAGTATATACTGGCACTGATCACCACCTGCACTCATGTATATATCTTTCTACGTAGCACTCTTAATTCTTATTCTCATGTATATATCTCATGTATAGCTCATGCACATATCTTTCTACGTAGCACTTTTAATTCTTATCCCTACTTTTATTTTTGCATGTCTATTTAAGTGCTATTTATGACACTATGTTTGCACTGAAGCACCGCAGCAATTTCCTAATGTTGTAAACCTGCTCAACATTTGGCAATAAACCCCTTTCTGATTCTGATTCTGATACAGTTTTGAAATGACACAGTTGCATAATGTTGCAATATGCATAATGTATATAAATGCACAAATGTGCCCTCAACACATGCCGTGCAGTAATCAGTGATTGAGTAGCTTTAACACAAAATGTATAATTCTAACAATGATCTACACCCTGAAATAAGTAATTAAGTAGTAAAAATTTCCACCATTAACGAACTGACAACTTTGTAAACAAATGACCTCCTGGCATACAAAATGCATAAAAATGGTTTCAGTTGTTCAACAGTAGCAGCAGCTACTGCAAGAAGACAGTTGTGTTTCATGTTTGTGTAACTGTGGCTCCAAATTACTCCTGCTTTTTCAGTATTTTGATAACACTAATGTTAATGACTGTGTCAGTGGGTATTATGCAAAATACAGCAGAGGAAAAAAAAGATAAAATCACAGTCTGGTTCCTGAACTATTCAGCTGTGAGACAGTTATAAATTGCCTTTTATGAACGTTAAATAAATAAAAGCAACAATAACACAAATAGAACAGATGAATACAACAGGTCCCTTTCCTCACAGTTGGTCCTCAAAAAACTAAAACTAGTAAACAAAACAAACCCTGGCACAACCAGAAAGTGGCTGATGCACAGGCTGACCAGCAATGCTTAGTATTGCTAGAATCTGTAAAAACCCAAGGGATACCAACCCTTCTATCGCTACGGCATACGGTCGATCTATGGGCCTTTTAATCCTAACAGTGCAGTTATGTGGCTTTTATTGGCAGTTTGATGCATATATATATATATATATTTTAAATCCAACAGAATAACCATGCTTATGTTGTCTATTTTGTGAACACATCTTACTATAAGTAACACAAAAGCGCTTTAGATATTTTATGATGTGATAACGAAACTATGTAAAATGACAGCAAGTGATAGCAACTAAGAAAAAAATATTCTCTGTCTCATTTAACGATATATTTTAGATAATTTCAATAGATATTTATGATTCGGGTATTTGTTTTAGTATGATATATCGCACATATGAGAGTTAACTTGTTCAGGGTCATGGTGGGTCTGGAGTATGTACCAGCTGTCACTGGGCAAGAGATGGGGTACACCCTCACCGGGAAAACACAGAGAGACCTATGGCCAATTTAGAATTGTGAATAACATACATGTGTTTGAATTGTAGGAGGAAGTCAAAGTATCTGTAGAGAAATCCCTCATTGGGAAAACATTTACACTATTTTACATGGAAGCAGATTGTTGACCACTTAATCAGAAGATCACACAAAATCACAAGATTCCCATCGATCCCAAAAAGCTTTCTTAAGAGAAAAATGGGGCCAAGTAAGGAATTTCTCAGGAAAGGATACTTTTACGGTGGCCTAAGACACACAAATACTTTAACAGTGACTACAGTGTGAAAAAGTTCTATTTACTGAAAAATCCAAATTTGAAACTTCTGGTAGCAACAGAAAGTTGTATGTTAGGAGATGAATAGGAGAGAAAATGATACCGCAGTGCAGCAAAATGCTACAAACTGGTGGTGGGAATATTCAAGCCTGGGGATGTTCTGCCTACTCTGCACACCTGCATCGAATCGACTCCACCCTGACCAAGGAGAAGCAGCACAGAGCAAGGATACATACTGGAGCACGATAATGACCCAAAAACACTCCTCGGAGCTTCCCAAGAACTGCTTGAACACTGGGGAGTCTTTTCTCCACACTCGCCTAATCTCAACCCCACTGAATATTTATGGAACCAAGAGAGGCAAACATTCCTGGCATCAAAAGTATTTTATGTTAAACTACCTGACCTGAACTGCGTTAATGAAATCAACTAACTTAGATTCAAAATATTATATCATGAATTATAAAAGCGATAAATGGTGAAATTATGCCTCATGATAAATCACATAGAACATTGATAGCTAAGAGGTTAACGCATACATCATGGGCAGCCGGTTGCAAACATAGTAACAACAAAACAACAAAAATGATGTAGGATGCCAGAGGAGTGTTAAAGAAATGACAGCCTTGGATATGGGGTCTTAAGATAGTACCAAAAGGAAAATAAGTAATATAAATTTATGTCCAGTGATACTTGTTTGACTTACAAGGCTTACAAGTAATAAACAAAACTGCAGTTTCCAATCATGGCCACGCCGTCATGCCACCAATAAAAACAAAAGTTTGATGCCAAACACTTTTGCTCCCATACTCTTCATGCCAAATAAAACTAATTATGTATGCAGGCGACGTTTCCTTTGTTTATTTTTACTGGCAAACTGGTTTAGAGGCTGCCTCTGTGGTAAGAAAAACTAAAATCAAAAATAGATTGACACAAAATGCCAAACTGATCATTTTGTAAGTGATGATGACTGCCAGTTCTGCAAGAAAGAACTGTTAATGAGTTAACACAGAAGAAAATGCTTCTGGACTGACAAAGGCATCGCATCAGAGTTTGTCCAAGTTGTCACTTGCACTTGGTCAATCCACAGAGAACAGATGATCATTTTGTGGTTTTAGAAGCCATCACATCCCATCTATCCCCTACTGGCTCCCCTTCAGCCACTCTCCTGTGACTTGGCAGACATGCAAATGATCCTGTCAATATCGCCCTCACCCCACATCCCCAGCTCCCAACCCTGCAAATAAGTCATGTCCATTTGCTGAAATGGGGGCTGTGACCCAGGCTGGCTGTCACACCACATACTGCCTCTCCTCAGTCACTTTAGAGATAGTACTGACATCTCAACTAAGGGACAGAAGAAAGAACATAAGGGAGAAAGTTTGAGATTTATGTTTGGCTGTTTGTTCATGGGGATTATAAGAATTACTTTTGCAGCATTGCAAACATTACAAATTCCATACGCACACAAATGCATATGTAGAGAAAACCAACGGCATTCGCATATCTCTTCCAGTTTTAACTGAGCCTGAATAAATGTGTGCCAATAAAGACTTTAGTGCAACTTTTTGTACTCTTGGGCATTACTATAACTAACGGGGGCCTGGAGCCTATCCCAGCTTCCATAGGCTGAGAGGCGGGGTATACTCTGGACAAGCTGCCAGTCTATCGCAGGGCTAACACACACACAATTCACACTCACATTCACACCTATGGGCAATTAAGAATCACTAATTATTCTAAACCATCTAACTGCAAGTATTTGGACTGCAGGAGGGAACCCACACAGACACAAAAAGAACACACAAACACTACACAGTAAGGGCCCAGCCAAATGGGGACTTTCTTGCTGTGAGGCTTCCTGGTTATTAATTTACTAAACACACCAATTAAATTAGTAATAAAATTATATATTTATGTATTCTTTTTCTTTGCAAGCTACTTATTAATTGTATAAGACAAAGTAATTACAGGCAGTATTAATGTCATAGTTTATCAACACTTATTTTTAGATATGCATGAGGGCATGTTCCAAAAATATTTAGCAAAATGTTTTTAACAAACAATGTGACATATACAACATGTCAACAACGTACACGTAACATAGATGTAAAGTTGCCATTTGTTTATTACGTAAATATGACTTGTAAGGATTTTAGTGTCATGAAAATAATAGCCAAAAGATAAAAGTTGTATGATTCGCATTACTCTACTGGAGAAAAATAGTGTCTATTCTATTCTGTTCTCTTTTGCCAAATTGTTGCTCAAATTCAGCCTTAAGTACTATTCACTCATAGTTTCCTGTTTCCATGACACCATTTTTTTTTACTCGGCTGCTGAGTTAATTCAAAAAACCATCTCTTTAAATAATTCCATAGGCTTGACTGATGCTGACAATGTCAACTAAAAGAACCATTTGTCACAACAACCTTTGAATCCACTTTAATCTATCATGTAATGACTAGATGTCTTGCCATAAAATATGATACTGACAGTCCTGCATTTTAACTGACTAGCTTTGAGCTAGTTTAAATATTAAAAATGTTAATATTACAGCAGATTCTTAAATCATTCTACACCTTGATATAAGGCATATAAGTATATAGAATACACAGGATGCAAGGAAAAATATTCCTGCGATGCTATTTCACTGGTTCACAAGTGGAGGTAAGGTGGTAAAGAACAAGGTCGCTAAATGTTAAAAACATGTTGGCTTGAAATTGTTTTTCTTCCAGATGTTTAATGAGGAATTATACAACTATGTAAACAAAAGTTTGCTCACACCTACTCATTCTAGGACTTTTTCTTTCCTTGACAGCTATTTTATCTCTTAAGGAAATTATCATCACATAAGGCCTTATGCGGCAATTAAAAAACAAAAAACCCCAACCAAACAATGTATCCACTGCTTGGATACGCTGACGTTTGATGGCAGTTTTATAGATAATTGGAAATATCTTACCCTCATGAACATGTGTGCCTTGTCAGAAATTAATTGGTGTGATTCCTTGCTTTCTTAATGTCCTTTAGACCATTAGTTTTGTTGTGCAATTTTGAAATTTTTGGGTCCAGCCATGTGTGTCTGTGAAATTTGGAAAGGGTAAATTGATGGCAGCTGCATGTGGGGTTCCTCTTTTGAAACATGACACATCCCATCTGGTTTGCGTTTAATGGAACCATCATTTGTTTTTCAGGACAAATGACCCAATAACAGATCACCAGACTGCATGGGTCATTTGACCAAGAGGGAGATTTATTGCGTGTGACACAAGATGACCGATCCTACAAAATCAAAAGACCTAAAGATTAGGGATAAGTTTGATCAATGACTGAAGTAAAAACAATTCACAGACTATGTTAACTCGATTTTGTAAAATTTGGTTATTCTAAAGCTGAGGCTGTATCGCAAGTTTGAGCTCTTGTTGGAAGAGTTGGGATCTGAGGAGGCAGAGAAATAATTTCAGAGAGCTGATCGACTTGGAGTCTAGCTGTGTTTGAGGTAAAATAGCATTATTTTGGTATTTCCATGTTATTGTATTTTTAGTACTGGTGCATGTTTTTTTTTTTTGCTAAATTACTCAGCTGGTGTGAATAGCTGCCTTAAGCATGGGTGAGTCCAAAACACATTTTTAATACACAAAATATTCTCACAGATTTTACTTGTCCTGTGTGCAAAGGCTTTTAGTATCAGAAAGGAAGATTATCCAGGCTATGCTCATGTTGCACAGTCAGGTCAACCCCTCACATCAAAACACAAAGATTGCAATCGTTAAAACTATGCACAGTAAATATTTTTGAGATTTGTTTCAAAAATTACAACTGAGCTACCATTTGCTAAATAATATAAAGGGACTATCCACTTAGCTGGCCATTGCGGTCCAATGCCATCCTGTAAATGTGACCCAGGCCTGACACCAGGGCATGGCAGTAAAGATGGGCAATGAAGCTTAGCTTTTAGGGCTACAGTGTGGGCTTTAAATGTGCTAAACAGAATGTGGCATTTTGAGGTGTGTACGTGTGTGTGCTGTCAATTGTGTGTATGTAGGTGCAGAGTGATGGTGGGTGTTGCTCTATTTACTGGGCATTCTGCCTCTAGAAACAGCCCTTGTCTTCACCTCAGAACAACAGGAGACATGACAGCCATACGGTCCCTCTGCAGCTGGCTAATTGTGTGCAACATGTCTGTGGAGTGGAATGCTTCTAGCCCACCGCCTACCCCACTTCTTCATGACTGTCCTGATGATTAAAGCTTGCTGATTACACAGAACAATAACCATTTAGGTAAGGTATGATTCACAAGGTGTTCTTTGGCTGAGATACCGCACAGGAGCTACAGAACATAATGGTGGAGCCCAACACTGTAAGGTTAGATTCTCCAAAACTGTGAACATAATCATCTTTTATTTGCTACACAGTGTACTACCCACGATGGAATAACACTGAGCAAAATGATGATTCATAAGTGTCTGAAATCGCAGTGTACCACTCTGCAGAGTGTGACTGTAGACAAACTGAACATAACAGTTCAGACATCAAAGTATTCTGGTCAGATTTCAGGGCCAAGCAGACATTCAAGGACCTCAATATTATGAATTTTAATGGATTTTCATGACTGCCCAGTGACAATATGCAAAATAAATAAATAATTACATCTAAGCATAAGTATGGTCACAGGAAGATAAACACACGTTCTTGTCTTTTGGGGTAAATGTAATCATGGCAAAAATTTTTTTGCCAATCATCCATACTGATTACAATAACACTGTAATTACCACTTTATAAGGAAGTACAGAATAATACTGTATTTGTAATACATGCAATGAAAACACAGTAATCAAAACTGGATAATGTTTATTGTTATTTTGTTTTAATAATTTCTGATTCTGCCTAGTGAATTGTAACAGAAGCCACGTGTGCAACAATTAAGTATTTTTCTATTTTTGTATTGGCATAAACATAATCCATTTGCAGGTAGGTTTAGATCATGTGACCTTAAACAATGCCATACCTATACTGCCATACCCATTAAGGCTACCACAGGACTTCCCATGATGAACTGAATACTCCTTTATTCTTTGTTTTCACTTCCTGTGCATGTACAATTCATGGTAAACATTCATGGTAAACATTCAACACAATATCATGGCAAAGCATGTAATATGCTGGTCCACTGTATACACACTTTGACTCTCCAAAATGTGAAATGGGAAGTTGCAGTAATTTGCAGTAAGCTGCAGTACCAGCAGAGGAAGCTATTTTATTTTTATTTTATTCTAATTTTATTTCAACCCAACATGAAAATAATCACAAGAAACAGACATTACTAACAAATTTAGATATAAATGCATATTAGCCACCTAGCGTAATTGTAGCATAGAAGGACCCTGGAATGTACTTGATACCATACCTGGTCACTTGTGACTTTTTGGCTTTAATTTTATTATCTTGACCTGCTGGTACTGCAACTTCTTAATGCAGGATTGCAGCTTTCATTTCATGCTTTGGAAAGGCACAGTAAATTAACAGTATTGGCAATTACCAAAATCATTTTTTATGTTTCTGTAATAGTTAATGTGTTAGAATGTGCAAGCTCTTTAACTGAAATTATATTTTTAATACGAAAATGTAATTACTGTCATTATTTATGAACTTTCAATGACTGTTTTACAAAAACCTTAAAAACAGTAAAGCACTTAAAAAAAGAAAAGAAAAAGATGCCAAATTACAGATATTTATCCATTCCTAAATAGAAAATTAATTTAGTGGCGGAGTTTTATGCTTTATTAATTTATAACTTCAAGTTTAGCGTGCCGGCTCAAATTGAGATATAAAAACATGAATTCAGTTTAGTGAACTCTGTAAACTTTATTTTTAAAGTTTACGTGACAGGTAGATTAATACATTTAGTAAGAACTGTATCATTTACTTACATTAAGTTCTGTCTACTCTTTTTTAGCCCATATTTTGCCCAGTTTTTTGTTCATAGCTTCACTATGCCCCCTGCCATCTTTCCACTCATCCTACTCTTATGCTAGACTGCTGCCTGTCCTCGATCCCAGTTCTGCTGGAGTTGTTCCTCCTCAACTTTACCATGTTTGCTTATAGGGAACTGTCTGATTATTAAAATTTCCTTCTCTAATATTGTAACATCTTTGCTTTGCAGGAGAGTGCTTTGAGTTATCTGTTGTTAACTGACACTAGATAAATAAAACTGAACTGAAACACTAATTGAATAGTTCCGTTGGCTTTGGTATACACTGGGAACATGTCATTGAAAAGCAATGAAATAGCTGACCTTGCATATCAGTCTGTGCCTCCCATGTTTGCTCTCTTTGCAGACACTTCCATACTTTTTACTCCTCATCACTTTGAAGCTTTCAGAAAGATTTAACGTAACAAGTTGTAACGAAGAAACAATTCACCCTGTACATTATGTAAAATGAATGTGGTATAACCCTGTTTATGATCTTTGATGTTACACTAGTGGTGGTGCTTTAGAGTCTGGAAGTGCCTCTAAGATTTAAGTCTTCCCATTGCAGACATCTTTAAATACTAGATGAAAGTTTCCAATTTGGGAGGGTAAGTTTTGATCTTTGTTTATTCATGTGGTGCTTTGGTAGATGTTATTCAGTTTGTATGCCATAATTGTGTTCTTGTTATTCAATCAAAGTTTCAGTTTCAACTGTGATTTGGTTCATGGCTAAATACCAGCAATGACAATCTCATTAGCCTTGGCTAGAAAGCATGAAAAATGTGTTAACATTTCCCTCTTCCCTATGGTTATGCAAAATTTTAGCTCTGAATACAACTATCACTAAATATTCTGCAGTATGTTGCTGCTTTTTATCAATAACTGTATATGTGTTAGACCAAAGGCCTGTAGTCCACATAAACACTGGTTTATCTCACTATTTCTTTCTCCCATAAATGGAATGTTCTGTGCAGATTTACAGCTGTTCCATATTTTTTCCTGGATTTTTCAAACGTCTGACCTCAACTTTCTCCATGGGATGTTTATTGCCATGAATTTCTTTGTGTCCTTCTCTGTTGATTAGTAATTTCCGCCAACCTTGGAACAGACTTGTTTGGTATGTAACCTTTTACAGGAGTTGATCTTGTAGACATAAACCAAATTACTTATTGAGCCATGGTTCTACATATGTGCAATATAATAAATTGCTCAATTCAGTTCAGTTTTATTTCTGTAGCACCAAATCACAACAACACTTGTATCAAGGCACTTTATTAAATAAGGTAAAGACTTTACAGTAATATGGAGAAAACTGCATCAAACAATGCCCTATGAAGGAGGAAAACAGAAGACAAAATCTCCATGGGAACAACACAGGACAAAAGACACATTTAAATTTTAGATACAATTTATAGACATACGGGCGGTCCATCTTTCAAGCTCAGGTGCTCTACTAGAGACCTGGGAGCTTGAAGGTCCTGTGCAGTATCTTTGCTTTTCCTAAAACTGCACTCTCAGGACAAAGATCTCCGATGTTGTTCCTGGGATCTGCCGAAGTCACTCGCCTAGTCTGGGGGTCACTGCTCCGAGTGCTCTAATTTCCACTGTTACGTTCACTCTGGTCATCTTTGCAAGTTCTTCTCTCAGCCCTTGCTACTTCTACAGCTTCTCATGTCCCTTCTTCCTGATGTTGCTGCCACTGGCATAGCTACATCTTTCACTACTAAAACTACTAAACAGATTTGTTTGCTGTACTGGGATGGATTTAAAGCAAAGAACAGTTTGTTGGACTGGTGTCATGGTAATGGTGCTCATGGTCAGAGTTAGGTTACATCAAGTGTAGCAGAGATGAACTAACTAAATTCGACCTTCATACCAACTTTATACCTTCTAGTAAAAAGACAACAAACAGTGTACTCTCAGTGTAGAGAATGGAAGTTAGCCAGGACAGCTCATGAAACATTTGCGTAGCACAGATCACCTGATCAAAGCCTGTACATTAAGAAAAATAGAAATTATTGTAAGTTGTAATTCTTTTCCCCACACTGAGTCACTACAACTGATTTTAGGGTTTCCCCACATCCTGAAGCCCACTTTAACCTTTTGCTACACATTTGCCTCTTTAGAGGCAAAGTCACCCTCTGCAAAATAGGCAACAAAAAATATAGCTATTTTTCTCTTCTCATGTTCTTTAAGGTGAGTACATTTAATAGAATTAAAATTTAAGATAAGATAAGATAAAACTTTATTAATCCCTCGGGTGGGTTCCTCTGGGAAAT
>NW_005187420.1:173402-175324 GCF_000239375.1 Pundamilia nyererei
CACACACACACACACACACACACACACACACACACACACATATATATAAATACAGAGACATATATAAATAAAATATATGAAGGGGATAAATAGAATAAATAGGTATAAAAATAAAAATACAAGTGAATTGCACATTTTAAGTATTGAGGTCTATTGCACCATTGACTATTAACAAAAGTATTGCAAGTATTTAGCCTGGAATAAAGGTTATATTTTACTAATACCATTTTATCATAATATTAATATAGCACAAGGTTCAGTTAGTATTTCACAGAAACAGCTGGAGCTTTTTTTTTAAACTTTCTTACTTTGAGTACATTTCAGAGCCTGTTTTTTTTTCAATTTTACTTGAGAAAAGAAGTTGAATCAGCACTTTAGTTTTTAATAGAGTATTTTTTAACATTAGTACCTGTACTTCTACTTAAATATACAATGTCTGTACTCTTGCCACCTCTGCGAGAATGCCCCGTTATTGTCAGGCATGCATACAAGCACATAGGGGGCATACAGACTACTGAGTACCAATTTGAGTTGTTGCAGTGAAACTTTGACAAAATGGACTAGCCTGCTAAGCGATTTTCTCACTTTGATTTTCAGTGTCTTAGAATTCAGCTCTTTGTAGGTTGCTAAATTTTATTTCTATCAAACACTGTGGTATGCTCTCTTTCCTATGACATTACCCAGTCCTTAACTGTATCCAGCATGATTTAAGGGTTCCCCCACATGACACTGAGATCTGATGTTTCTTCAAAGTGCTCCTGTAATTTTTTTTGAGAAGTGTTTATGCTACATACAATGCGGATACACATCTTAAACATATGCAAGTAGTTTTTGATTGCTTTTTCTTTTTTTTTGCTAAAATATTGAATATACACAAGCATGTTTATGAATAAAGAAATGCCGAGATTGTGTGATAAGAAAACTATGTGCAAAAGAAAATGCATAAAAAACTTGTTAAGGAGAAATGAAAGCGCCTTCAGGAGAAAGTTAGTAATCATGTGGTTGCCAGTGTTTGCATGCATGTGCATACAACAAAAGGTGGAAAAAACATTTTACATAGCAAAGGAAGGAGGATAAAATAAACAGGAAGAAAGAAAATATCTCGCTCGCTTAAGCTGCTGATGGGAATATGCTAGTATTAGGTTTAACCTTCACACTAACAATCCAATAGAATGATTAAAGTCAGTGACCTACTTTTCCTTGCCTAATTCAATCCAGCCCAAATTTACCTTGAGGAGGGGAAAAGGAGTTCCAGAACAGAAGTGGAGAATCCCTGAGGAGGGAGCACAATCAACAGAGAACGACACCAATAGAGATTGACAAAAGTGTGGCACAGGTAGACCTCCAGCTGAACACTTTGTTGTGGTCTTCATCAAACATTAACAGTGAGGATGAACACCATAGAGGAAAACATTGCGCTTGGAGAACAGCGATGATGAAAAGCCCCCAAATGCATCTGACAAGGAGTAAATATTGAATTGAAAGATAAACAAGGTGAATGTCCTTCATTATTCATGCCAATAGGGAGACAAAGAAACTTGATAGCATTGAAAACAACATGCTTTATCTGTCTCCTTCTCTCCTGGAAGACCCTCACAAACACACTACAGATGAGGTCAAAGCAAATGAACGCAGTGTTTCGGTTCTTTTACTGTTTAACTACAGCCAGCAAAAGGCACTTTTGCATTTCAACATTATCTCACATTATCAGTTTTTGGTTCCTAGTGAAATGACAGTCACACACACATGGGCTGTTTTTATGATTGGACCACAGAGCACATTCAATTTCTATTCTTGTGGTGCAGGACCTTATTGGTAGCTGCTCTGCATTCAGTGGCTCCATTATCCCTACAAATCCATGTTTGGGATGCAAGCCGGGTCTACTTTGATTTAAAGAATCTTCACCTTTCAGCAGCATTATA
>NW_005187420.1:175447-191891 GCF_000239375.1 Pundamilia nyererei
TATCTATCTATCTATCTATCTATCTATCTATCTATCTATCTATCTATCTATCTATCTATCTATCTATCTATCTATCTATCTATCTATCTATCTATCTATATACACATTACATTAATTTCTATGTTTTGCCATGTTAATAGCCAAGTTTTGCATTTAAATGTAAAGTTCCCAGACAGTTGATCATAAAGATGATAATGAAAGTGTAAAATACTGACATTCCATGAGCCTTTTGTTACTTTTTCAATTTATTGCTCCATTCATCTTTTGCTTCTTAACTGAGTTTGGGTCATGGGGACAGCGGTCTAAGTAGAGAAGCCCTGACCTTATTCCCAGGCACCTCCTGTGAGACGTAATCTTTTCAGCGTGTCCTCCTTTGAGTAGAACAAACCCAAAACACCTCACCTAGGAGGTGTACAAAAGGCCTCCTTGTAAGATGCCACGTCATCTGCTCCTTTTGACATGAAGGATTAGGGATTCTATTCTGAGTCCCTCCCAAATAGCTTAAGATCTCACCCTATCAATAATGCCTGGAGGTCACCACCTGATGAGGCCAAACAGGAGAGACATGATATCCGCCGCTTCGGGCAACTCTAGCAGAGTCCAACTAACACTGGGAGTGGATCTGTCTTAACTACCAGCAATGTGAATCAAGCTCTTGCTGTAGTTTTATAAGGACTAAATATCCAGTAGCAATAGGCCAGTGTTCCCATATTCCTGAGACACCCCAACATGATGCTAAGAGGGGTGTTGCTGGGCAAACTACATACACTTACCCTCCCACAGCTTTGAGATGATAAAAACTGGTTCAATGTTCAGTGACCAAACCCTCTGATCCAACTTCTTGAAAAAGGTGACTACACATCTGCCAATCCATAGGCACTGCTTCCAAATTGAATGTAATGATGCAAAGGCTTGATAACCCCAGAAAGCCCTGAAAGATCCAGAGCCTTACCGAACAGGGTGAATTTTTATCAGTAAATACATTTTAAAAAATCAGACCAACTTAACCATAATTGATATAAAGTCGTGAATGGTCCTTTAAGGAAGATTTTCATTTATTATTAAATCAGTATTTTCTGTCTGCACAAAGCCAGAAGCTACTCTTGCTGAAATCCAAAAGATTTCCAGTTCAATTAACCATTTCTCTGTTTTCCATATCCATCCATCTTATTTCTTCTGCTTAACCAGTTCAGAGTCATGGGGCAGCTGGATCCTATCCCAGCTGCCATAGGGTAAGAGGCAGGGTACATCCTGGACAAGTTACCAGCCTGCCACAGGGCCAACACTGAGAAACAGACAACCATTCACACTCACTCACCAAAAGAATCACACCCCCGCTAGCATATCTTTGGACTATGGGATGAACCTGGGGTATCTGGAGAAAAACCACAGAAGCACATGGGAGAACACATGGGAGATTATGCAAACTCCAAACAGAAAGGCCCCTTGCTAACCTTTGCACCACTGTACTGTCCCATGTTTCTCCCATAGTTAGTAATATACAAAGCACCATAAGAAATAATTACAGAAATAATTCTGTACAAGAATTTTGGACATGATTCAACATTAAAAGCACCCATATGTCCAGCTTTTATAAATGTGTGTAATTATGTGTGCATATATAGCAATTATACACTCTTTTGCTGTTGTGTAGATATATGGGAGTGCACGGATTGAGAGAAATATTGTGTGCCAATCTAATTTTCTGATTTGGGGCCAGATACCAAGGCATCTAACATCTACCTGACGTACACACCAATACACAAACATATATCACCCCATCCAACTTCATTTTGGCAGACATTTACACAGAAGCAATCTTCCTCATCATTAATGACCACCTTCTGTGACAATGCCAGAGGCAGCATGACACAGACCTGTGCCAGCATCACCTTCCCCTTCTCATCATTCCCACTGCAGGTACACAATCCAGTGGCCATTGTTTTAGCCAGTGTCATCATTTTATTCACTTTGCCCAGCCAGTGTTTTACTTGTATTGTAAAGCACTCTGGTTATTAACTTACTACTTTATGAATCTAATACCAACCAAGTCCAAGGACTGGGACTGAGAAACCACTGGGGTACTTAGCTGTAACAGGTTTATCAGAGGGTGATGTTGTGTTTGTGCTTAAATTGTAGACCTTTGAGGATGCTTTTTACTGAAGTTTTCTTTTCTTTTTTTTTTTTTTACAATCTAGTTCTGTAAAAATTGGCTTAAAGTTTGAAGCCAGTTTTTGAAGTTCTGCATTAATACGATTAACCAAAAGGAAAGCATGTCTGGTATAGGATGTATACGGGAAAGAAAGCGACTGGACTTCTTTAAGTTTCGTGAAGACATTTCACCTCTCATTTGAGATTCATCTCACCTCATTTCTCGGATGAGATATAAAATGTCCTCACAAAAGTCTAGTAGTTTCTTTGTATAGAATTGCTTCAACTTGTTGAGCACAATATAGGGTCCAGGATCATGTGCCATTAGTTTCTTATTCTTGTCTAGAACTCTCACATGCTTCCTGTGAATCTGGAACATTTTCCCAAACTTTCCCTCCATATTCCCTCCTCTTAAGCTGTAAAATACCCAGATAACTATCACTTTGAACGAGACCCTTTTTCATACAGCTCAATTTATTTTAACTCTCATTCTTGCTCGTCTACCTTGCCTTCCTAGCATTTCATATATGTCCTTTTGCCTGACTGAGAGATCCCCTTGATCAAAAAAAGAAAAGGCTGTTTCTTTTTCATCATATCCCGTCATCTCTCTTGGTGTTTCATTTGTTGCCAAGCAGAGTTTTGGGCCACTGCTTGTCTTTAGTATAGGGTTTCTGTTAGTGCAACAGCAGGATAACTATATTGCACAGAGCACACACAGTTTTGTTTTGTCCTTTCTCCTCGAGGCTGTGTGCATTCATCTCCATGTACAGCCTGTTCCGCCATTGTCACTGCACTGTCGCTGGTTATAGCTGAGTGAAAACGTACTCCTGCACCCTCTCAGGCCAACTAATTATGGACTTTGATTATTCCCATTTTGTTTTACTGAGTGCAGTGCCGTCGCCAACAGGCGGACTGGCAGAAAGGCCAGCACCATTGATTGTCTCAGTTTCGGGCCTAATTGAGCCAAATGGGAATGGCTGTTGCCAGAGTTCACTCTCCTCCAGTGTTTACATGCTGATCCACCAGAGAGACATTCATTACTGCTTCGCTGAAAACTCCTCTAGACACGCTCACGCACAAATATACGCTCACATTTTGTATTCATATTGATAAAGGGGTGAAGTTCTCTGTGGTCTGCACATACAGCTGGGCCTGCAGATGCTACTGGGAATTAATGCTGTTGTCTAATGGAGCTTGGGTCTACATCACAGAGCCATTATTTCTATCTCTATTCCTTACTCAACATCACAGACTGAATGTTTGCTGCTGCTCAACCCACACGGATTTCTAATTGCATGCTAGGGATCATGGTGTAAGATTTGTTGTCTGATTGAAATATTAAAATCCATGCATGTGAAGTTTCTTTCACAGACATGTTAATTGCGGTCATGACATAACATTCTCAGGGAGTATTTCTTTAAGGACCATACTCCTTGACACAATTTCCATTTGTTTGCAGTGCTTGTGCTATGATTGCAACCCTTCTCCTTTGATAAAGCATAAAGCAATGATAATTTTACACTTTTAAATCTGTACTGGACTAAAAACCCTTATTGTCTATGTGATTACGGCAGTTAGATGTCAGTTCTTTTCCAATATGCCATAAAAACCTATTATATAAAGGTTTGCTTCCATCCTATTCAATTATGCAGTTCCAAAAAAATCTGTCTAAACAGTTTAGAGTGTTTCAAGTATGATGCACTTTATAGTTTGGCTCCAGTCCATGCCTTTTACCCTTTTTGAAGATGAAACGGTATTTTAATATTTGGCACAAGTCGAGGGACAGCAGGGAGGATTCTAAACATAGACGCTGGTATAGGTGCTCTCATAAGCCATTTTAGATAAGGTTTACAGTGTAAGTGATCATAGCATTTCTTAAACCATTGTGATCAGATGTAGTTTTGCTGGTATAAATTAATACAACTGTGGTGGAACATAGAATCCTCCTTGTTGTTTTCCTAATGTTATGCTAGTCACTGGTGCAAGAGAAGGACAGCTGTGGACAGATGGATGGCCCAGTGGCAGAGAAGGTAGGCAGACCTGATCTGAAGTAAAGTTTGCCAAAACGCAGATAGATGGTGCTGCTCAGCAGTCTTGCCCAGCCGAAAGGCAAACAGACAAGCAGGAACATCTCCAAGGGCAGGGCACAAGGTTTAACTTTAAGAGACACTTTGCGGTTTGCCACTGACAGAGCTGTCTTTTTATACTCCTCTTTCCCACACTACATATTAGCACATGTTATAATATAGATATTATTGTAATATAGACACCAGATAGATAGGAAGCATACCTCCAATGATGTAGTACTTAGCTTGACAATGAAAGGTTGCTGGTTGCAGTTGGAGACACAAGTCCCCTTTGGGGAATGCAGCAATCCTAGCTAAATCAAACATGCAGAACTAGTCACTGTGGTGACCCATTGTGGTGAGAGAACAGCTGAAAGTAAGTTTCTAAAGAAAATTATTTTTAAAAATTGACAGCTTCTTTTAGCTGTTATTAGCACTATGAAGGAAATATGGAAGTCAGATGTTTTTTACTAAACTCATAAGAAATACTGATGGAATATTATCCGAGAAATACCAACATGATCACATCAACAATATTCATTTTAATTTATCTATAATACCTGCAGTATAACAGTGACTAGGCAGTTAATCTTTATCGTTAAGACTTAGACAAAACAAAAACAATTAACATGCCTATATCTGTTATCATACCTGTGATTTTTGTTTTTGTTCTGATTAACCAAAAAGCAAGTGTTACCTCTCTGTGCAATTTGTAGTAAATTGCCATCTGCAGTGCTTAGTAAATCACATTTCTATGACTCATTTAAATACTCTTCTCTCAAGAGATTGTACCCTGAAAAAGAAAGCCTTACAAATACACATCAAATAAAGCTAGCCACTGAAATAACTGTCAGTGCCTTTCAGTAGCAAAATTGACTCTGCATCTCTTGAGTAAATCCTGAGAGAATGTTTTTAATGTCAAAAGACTGTCACTAAATCAGTAAACCTTTACAGTTTTTGAAAACTCAACACTTTTGAGACCAAAGCTTCACTGATTATAATTTAGCTTGTAGAATAGTGTTCAGCTAAAACACTACAGGCACACAGCAAAGCCTTCAAAGAGGACGGGGTGATAAATTTCAATTCTTTGTGATCAATCCATGCCACCACAGAGCTCTGGGACATCAAAATAAAGCTGTATTTCATTTCTTATAGCAGGCTTTTTCATTGAGGCCAGGTTATCAGGAAAAAGTGATGCACAGGGAATCCAATACCATCACTTTTTACATATGTATCATATTATTAAGGTGCTATAAACCAGGCTGCGGCACTGGCACATAATCTATGCGGCAAGTGCATGTTTACTGCTTATGTATCAATGTGAACAGAGAGTAAATGCGAATATCACATTTTACCTGCGTCTTCCTGTTTCTACCAATTTCATTTTGTGAAAAAAAAAATTCTTGGAGCAAGCATGAATGGTAGAGTAGATGATACATGGGTTGGTGTTTCAAGATAATACACTTTTTGATAGACCTCTTCTCAACAGAGTCATCATTAAAATGAAAAATTCCTTTAATAAGGCAACCACAATGTTCATTATGTCATTATGTGGGAGTGAAACATTTCTGTTTTTATAAGTGAATTTTTCGTCATTGACTGATTTGGCAGCCATCAATAGAGTTTAGCAGAGTCGTTTCAGCCAGCCAACTTTTGAATAGACCAATTATCTTGTTGCACTGCCCTCATAGAAAAGTGTGAAGTCTGTTTCTGATAACCTGAGTGGCAAAGGCAAAAATGAACAGTTATCATTACACATGTCTACACTGCCTTTGATAAAAGGACCTTCTTAATGGGGACGATTACTGTAACCGTGTGCAATTTAACCGGATCAACTCAATAGGTGACTTGATCTGGTGATAGGACTTTAATGCTAGAAAAACTGTGTCCACCTGAAAGGCTCAGGCCAATATTGATTATGGCAGCATTAAACATTTAAGTAATCACTGCACTTAGCTAAATGATTGTGTAATGAATAATAGATGAGATGGAAGGCAGACAGGGTAATAAATGGTCTGGGGAATAATAACTGCCCATGTGATATTCAGCCATGCGTCTATATCCACAAGAACACTTTTTTTCTCTCTCTTTTCAAAACTGCACCAACTCTCACTCTCTGTCATGAATCGGGGCATTTGCCTATAGCAATACTGTATACACACACATACACACACTGTGCCAAGGAATCGTTGGGGATTTAATCAATTCACATTACTCTTGTGGAATGTTCAATGTAAGTGCAGGACTTATCCCCCCAAGAGTTAGACTGCTGTTGGGCTGTTTGGTTAAGAATGGCAGAGAATATAGATTTTCTAAACTAAAACACCCTTTTTTTCTATTCTGATTTATTCTATTCTATTCTATTGTACATGGTGGCCTTGAGAAGTAACCAAAGAAATTAAAGAAGAGAGAAATAGCACTCAAAGATTCTTGAATTTAAATGGCAGTAAATTAACGATAGAATATGACTTCCATATGGAATAGAAGATTTTTTGTAAACCCTTTTTTGATAAAATCAGAAAGTGTGTGAGAGAGAACAGGGATTGTATACATGTAGTTAAGATCCTGCTTATCAACTGCACTTGATTAATTGATCCTCTGTAAGTGTGATCACTTCCATAAAAGCAGATTTTTTGACAGCTTGCAAGTCTGGAGCATGGAGTCGTGTGATCACGAAATGCAAAGGAGGAAAGACATCGGCAATGATCCTAGAGAAGGAATTGTAGCTGCCCATTAAACGGAAAAGGGTTTCTTTTTCCTTAGAGAACATGGTAGTATGGATTAGTTTTGGAAAGTTACATCTGAAGAAACCACAAGATTTCTGGAGCAGTGGCTTTAGGAGCAAAGTGGAAATGTTTGGACAGCACCACATTTAGAGAAGACAAAATTTTAGCACAAAAACACCTCAACAGCCCAACACAGTAGAGGAGGGGTGGTGATTCGAAAGTACCTGTAGATCAAAGATTCCTCTATATGCTAAAGTATTTTAAATCTGAGGTCATCTGTCCATAATGAGCACACAAGCTAATCTATGAAAATGAGAATGGCAGAAAAAGATTCAAGGTGTTGCCATGGCCCAGTCAAAGTCTAGACCTCAAACTGGTAAAAAAAATCTTGTGGCAGGAGAGCTATCAATAAACTAATGCACACAAATGTCAACAAACTGAAGCAACACTGTAAATAAGAGAGGCCCAGTATTCCTCAGAAACAATGCAAACGACTGACAAAGTGGTACAAGAAGTGATAGGAATCAATTATTTCGTCGTTGCTGCTGCCAAAGATGCTTCTACCAGCTTGAGTAATGGGATGTGCACAGGGCTGCAACGAGTCCTGTAAAAAAAAATTCACATAACTGTAGCAAGTTTGCTAGAGCTACTAACAAGCAGCTAAAACCCTGAGAAATTCATTCAACTTCACTTATGATTGGCTCATGAATGCTGACAGTTGCTGTATAGCAGCACAGAACCTGGCAGGCCAATCAGACATCTGTCTTGCAGCCTTTTGTTTTGCAAAGCTCTTGCTGGTGACTGGGACCAATTCACAAGTTTGCTTATGGGCAGCCTCTTGCTCTGTGACTTTCTTTTTCTTTTGTTAGTTTCCTGCATTGTGAACTCCTCTTTTATTCTGCACAGATGGTCATAAAACACAATACATAAAGATTCTAAAATACATGAAACAAAACCAAATACAGAACTGTGGCCTTCATTTTGTTGCAGCATCTCAGGGTCACTGTAATCCTATTGTAGGCTTGAAGTTTTAAACATCAGTTGTCTGAGACAATGTAAGTTCAGTAAAGCCTGTCCACGCACACACACACACACACACACACACACACACACACACACACACACACACACACACACACACACACACACACACACACACAAACTGACTTCACTGTGCGTGTGGGAAGGACACCTACTTCAATCACTTGATGTAAATGGGCTGAGGCCTGTTGCAATTTACAACACAGTCCTGTCGTGTCTGATAAATTCAGCTCTGTCTCTGTGTTTATCATGTCAAGATGACTTCACTCCTGTCCCTCTTTAGCCCTGGTGTCTCACCCATCCACACGTACTTTGCTTGTAGCCCCTCATTTCCTTGGTGAGTGGAGGTGGGGGCACATGAGCGAGACAGCTTGGTAATTAGTTCTCAAGCATGTGCTCGCTAAATATTCCTGCCTAATGACAAGGCCAAGCGAGTGCACTATGCCTAACGGCCTGAGGTTCAGTTTGATTCTTCAAGCTCTGATCATAATCCAAACCTGTAGTAAAACTATGGCACGATGCTGCAAATTAAATAAATAACTCTGTGAATAAATAAAAGAATGTAGATGTTAGGGCACACTTTGAAATGCACATCAAAAGCAGTGATTTGTCAGCCATCAATAGTCTTTCCAGAGGGAAGCCTGTCTTTCTCTCTCTCTCCCTGTCTGTGTCTCGCTCTCATTTAGTTAGATGATTGCCTCCTACAGCCCCAGGGACCGATAGCAACCACCAAGTCTATTACTTCCTACAGCACTTACTCCTACCAATATGAAACACTCGATAACAACAGGGCCTACTCCATGTTAACTCCTATAGTCTATTAGCCAGACACCAATTCTATCCAACAGCATGTGTTGATACAACAGAACCCCTGAGTAACATTATCCACAATGAAATGAGTCAGAAGAGAATCAGGCAAGTCGTCCACATCAAAATGAGCATAATAAAAGATTTTTCTGGGCGATGCATAAAGGAAGTTAATAAAGAAAAACAAAACTAACAAACAAACAAACACAGCTGGGCTGATGGGTGAGGCAGGTTTAGCATCTATGTTGAATGCCTCCTTTAGAGATAGGTGATGGAGATGCGGAACAAAGTGCCACAAACTGATGTCTACGCTTTCACATAAACACTGCTGTGTTGCCCCAGTGTTCTAATGGCCGGGCACTGTGCATCCAGATGCTAACCTCGCTTTCTTTCCCCGGATGCAGCAGGGTACAAGTGCATTCCAGCCACTCGAGCGCAGGTGTTAATTTATGCTTCTGCACCACTTTTCTCCCTGACTGCACAGCCTGACCCCAACACAGCACACCCCACTGTGTAGCTACACCTCCATTTAAGCAGGCCAATTTAAATTTTTCAAAACGGTCTACACGGCATTCAACGACAACAAGACCAGGCACGGTCTAAACAAACATAATGATGTATACGGCTGAAGTTGTATACATATCAAGGCGATTTGCTTGGATAACTCATCCGTAGTTGTAAATTACAAAAAATCACCACTGTTGAAATCCTTTAGTAACTCGGCTAGAGTTGTAAATCAGTAATAATCACCAATGTAGAAATGCTTGCATCATGTAGTTAAAAAGAAAAAAGAAAACACAAACAAAGCAGAAAACCAAAAGCAAAACAAAAATGGAACAAGGCAGAAACGCACACATGTTGTATGGAAGTCAAAGATTCAATGTATATTGCATCAAAACATCAGCTTTTAATCAAGGAGCAACAATGTCGTTCCTTTAGAGAATTTTTTTTTGTGCCAGAATGAAGATGCTTAATTGATGACTACAACTCACTACACAGCTGCATTTTTTTTTTCGAAAGATGAGTAAGTGTGTAGAAGAGAGAGCAAAGAGGATGTTTGAGGGTGGCTGAGGTAACGGCAGCTGATGGCCAGTTAGGCCAATATGTTTGTGGTTGAGGGAATTTCTGGGGCAAAGCCTCCTTAGTTGTTGACTGGATGTCCGCTCGGCATCTGAGATTCCGAGCTTCAATTCATTATTAATGATTTGTGGTGTCACAGCAGTCCATTCATTTCATTGTTGAGACATCACCTGAGACATCAATGCACACACTCAGTCTGACACACACACATACACACAATAAACCACAACAGAAGCTTCTGAACATCTGCCTCTTAAGCTGTTTTCTTATTACTCTCTGTCACTCCCACTGGGCAGAGGGCACTTTATAGATGCCCTAAAGATGTAGACAGTGAGCGAAAGAGGCTGGGGAGAGTACTATTGGTGGCTCGGTGTTCTGAAGCAATAGACGCACTCGGGAAAAGGTGGCTTCTCACTTCATTTCATTCACAAAGCCCTCTGTGCATCCAACAGGCTGACAGATGGGAAGGCCTTCCACACAGACAAGCAGCAAGCAATAGCACACGGCACCCGACCCGAAGGCTTTATAGACTAAAAAAGAAAAGGTCTTGAGGGAAAATAAAAGGTGTAAAAAAAGGAGGGGAGGAGAGATAGCGTTTATAATTCATGTCTGGAGAGGACAAGTGGAGGATGATTCACTTTGTTGTCCATCTCAACGGTCAGTCAGGGAACAAAGGACTTGCAGTTCAAAGGCAACCAGTCATTGCACCTCTCTTACAAACCTGGAGGGACCACGCCATTAAATTCAGAGCTGTTTGGAAACAGATTTCATCACATTATCCCTGTTTAGGATCTTTATATTTGGTGCCAGTATTAGCATAGTAGCCTGTCTGTCTGTCATTTAAGCACTGAGCCCAGGAGATGGAATATATTTGGAGGAAAATTCAATAACACATCATCGCTAAGCTGGTGTAATTTTTCTCTTTGGCTCAACTGAAGCCACCCACTTCTGAACCTGGGCATTAATGTGGGTCTGCATTAGCCTGCAAATTTGCGCTATCAATAGTTCTGCTATTGAAGGGGGTGGGGGTGGCGTCGTTTTATTGAAATATTTATACAGGTAAACCCACTGTATCTGTGTATTTACACAAGATATCCAGGCGTCAGACCAAGGCCGGAATCGATAAAACACAATTATAGCACGACAACCCACTGAGTGATAGGAAGGTGGAAGGATTAAAGCATCGGTGGCTAAATGCACAGAATAGCCACAGGCGCAAGAAATGTCGCTCTTACATAGCCTTGCTGGCTTCACCAGAGGTATTAGCAGCTTATAGTCCCTCACCTCACAATGCCTTGTTATTTGCCATGTTCTTGCCTTTTTTCATCCATCTATTGATTACTGATACCCCTGACATTTTATGTTAATGTGCTAATGTGCTGTATTACTCCAACTGAAATGACATATCTATTATGCTTATCCTCCTCATATCAATGGCTTAAATCTAGGAGTGAAATATAAAGCCCAAATACAAACAGTAACCTTGAGCAGCATTCGAGTCCACATTCACATTCAAGGCAAATGCCACCAACAAATCAAATGACCAACAAGTAAACAGCACTTGCTTTGAAATTGAGCCTGTGGAGCAGCATATAGCCAAGGTCATAGGCCTGTAGGTTCCTGGATTTGATGCAATAGATTTGAACTGTATTAAAGATGACCGATCTGCTACAAATCACAAGTACTTGTGCAGCATGCCAACATTGATTCTCCTATATTCAAGTAATCAATGATTACACACAGGCTCAAGGAAATGATAACCTGACTCTGCACGTGTGGCCGGTTAGCTAGCTGCGTATTCACATCAGTTGAGGACATGTGAAAAATCCAGCTGTGTGTGTATCAAGAAAAAAAAAGGGGGTGGAGGTGGGGGTGGTAAGTAGTTGGGTCTGTCAGTGTCACAGTACACGTTCTGAACCACCTTCTGCCCTCTAATAAGATTGAGCACCAAGCAGAGCTGAACAACTGCCAGACACTGAGACACCACCCGAATAGAGAGGAGATCTTGGGTGAAAAGGGAGGGGGAGCTGGGTTGGGGTGTTTTTCAAAGGGGTAGGCAGGTAGAAGCATTTCAATGTTGCATCTCACTGCAGCAGTAGATCCGTCACGGTCAAGGGGAGCTCAAAGAGCCCTTGTCAGGTAAATCAAGTATGACTTTTATTTCTTGAGGTGGCAGAGGCATGTGGTGGCTACTAAGACATCCTGGGACGATGTTCAAGGGATGTGAGGTGGAAAAAGTGAAAACACCCCCACATACAGACAGTGCTGAACAGCATTTCATGCTGTTTAATATTATATTGTGCAGGAACTGCTGTCTATTCTGTGTGCTCCAAGTGGTGCTCCATCCAAAGTATTCTCCCTTATCAAACCGGTGAAGGTCTGTGTGTGGGTGGATGGGTGGGGGGGATATTTAAAAAATAAAAGCTGACTCTTGTTTTTATAGTCATGGATGTGTCATTATTTACTTTTCTCTCTTTAAAACATCACAGCCACCCTCAAATGCCAACAATAATTTATCTTTTATTTCACACAGCACTTGAATATTGTGAACAGCGCTACACTGTCTGTTTATTCCATCCTCAGGTAGAAAATGTCAAGAGGTTAACGTAGTGCTTGTGGTGGGTCTACTCGTCTACCACTCTCCCAGTGCTGCTGTGTGATTGCAATGGGAGTGTCACTGGTGCTCTGCCCCACAAAAGCCTCCTCTTCACCCAAAGTCATTTACTTTAAATGTTTTTTAAACACTCTCTGCCTTCCCTCAGGTTGATATTACTTAGCTTAAGCAATTGTCAATTTGCAGGACATCAGAGTGAACCTCTGCATAATGACTGCTGAATTACCTCGAGGAACTCTATTAAAGAAGCATAGTTTCCTCAGCATTCGTGAATCCTTTCTTAAAATGCAATCTTTTCTGTACTTGCACTTGCGGAGATGTAAAAGCAATGTCCATTTTATCAACAAAAACTCTGAATAAAGATATGTGTTGATGACCTTTCACAACAAACCTGAAACGAAATTACAAAAAAATAACATTTAAGCAACAGAACCCCGACAAAATGTTTTACTTCTTTTTGGCAACAAATAAAAACGAAATGTCAGGATGAACTAATGGACAAATAAACAAATTTCTGCTGTTTTTCAACATCTTATTCAGTGACCTACAGATTTGTTGAATCATATGCTGCATATTCTGCCGAGTTTGTTTTCTCTGCTGCCTAAAATTCCTTATTCAGAAGTTAATTTAGCAACTTCATATTAATCCTAAGAATAATAATTTTAAAATAATCATGTCAATTTTATGCATCTATTTTCTCAACCGATTATCCAATTCTGGGTCGATGGGTTGCTGAAGCCTTACCCAGCTGTCATAAGGCAGTGGGTTAATATTGAGTAATGCGTTCTTTATACCAGATTCCATGTGATAAACACATGGAATCTACCACAATGCATCTTATGGTGATATTACAGGATGTTACTGGCTCTTAGAAGACAAATCACAATGAGAATTAGGCAAGAAGTAGAAGTAAAACAGCTGAGACAAACTAAAAGAGATGCAGGAAGCAGCCAGTATTTATGGTATACATGTAAAGTTAATCTAATATTATGCCCTCAATATTGGCTAACGAATAAAAGCTACCTAAGAGAAAAGAGGTGGCTAAATACTGATACTAAGTGAGCAGGACTGATTAGATAAGTGTGGGTGGCATCGAAATAATAACTGTCTGTCTTGACACTCTGAGTGAATAATTTCACTGTATCCTTTTGTCACAACAAACAGAAATAGCCAATCTGTGGATACTATGAGCTCATTTTAATGTGTATGTTATATGCTTTTATTTGCATCCTTTTACATTAGTCAGAGAAAAATATTTTTCATGTGTTTTCAGTGATATGAGGACTTTATTCAGAGCTGTTTAGTGTGGTTTTTGAACCTTTGAGGTTATAAAACTGTTTAAGAAAATACGTTTCTACATTTTAGTGGAATACAATGCAGTGCATAAAATGGGAATATGTAGTAAAATATAACAAAATAAAAAAATATAGGGGAGGTCCACTTTGTTTTTTTTTTATAAGTCTCCCTACACCCCTTAAAACTTACTGGCCATCTTTTCCAGCTTTCAGGCTTTGAATGAGAAAAACTACAGCTTTTGCCTGAAATCGATCTAGAACATCAGACTATCAACAGGACAAAGCCCCAGGAGCCTTTAGATCAGTCATTCCCTGTTATATGTATGGATCCTGTGGAAGTTTTGACCACTGGATGATCAAAGTATGCAGTTTTTCTTATATACTGGACGACATACAGTATGTTGGACAAACCTAAAAAGAAGCAAAACATTTGCCTTTTTTGGCTCAACCTGTCACCATAAATTAACAAAGGCTTGGATAAACCCAAGAATTTGCTATACATGCTTTTCAAAAATCTCTTCAGCATTTCTCATAGTAGTCCTGGAGGCTAACGGAATGCCTCTAGATCAACTACAGCATAAAGGGATATGTGTTTCAAACATTTTTAGGACCAAATAAAATCAGTTTACAGTTTTGCCTAAATTTCTTTAAGCCATGTTTGTAGCTAGCACGCTTGTATCACTGCTAAAGAGAGGAGAAAATGGAGCTCTTATCAGTTTGCAGCTAGCTTATATAATCTGCAAGATCTGAAAATCTGAGAAAAACACACCATTCACTTTAACTGAGCTCACTGTCTGCACTGTTGACTCGCTTCTTTGCTACCTGCATTGCATGTCAGAGAGAAAGGAGAAGATGCAGCTGTACCAATATTTACACGCAAGATCACAACGTTGTTGTCACTGTTGTGTCAAGCACTACATACCACCATCACCACATTTCTGATGTGTTTTCTATGCTAATGAGAAACCTCACTTTCTCTTAGTGGCTTCATACGCTAACTGTGAATGTGAAATGTTTTGGCTATGAGGTGAAAAAACCTCTTTTTTCCCCCCAAGAAGAAGAAACTTGCTGAGCTCACTGGTTATGTTGAACTCTGCCTATAAAGGATGCAGAGTGATGTAATACTCCAAAACTAACTTTTGATGGGTATGTCCTAATCCTAAACCTACATGACAATTTTTTATTTTTTATTTTTTATTATATACTTCACTAAATTTTAGCTGAAACTCAAAGAACTCAAAGATTTAATAAATATAGATGAAATAATGTATATTGTGGCTTTAGTAATAGAAAAAATAAATACATTTTTAAAAGTAACGTAGTGTTTTCAGTAGAGTCTAAACCTCAAAACCCCGTGGCATGGAATCTATTGATAATGATAAATTGGCCATACGTTCTTTTGATAGGTAAATAGAGCTGAAATACACCTGAATGGTACAGTGGGGATGGGATCTAAAAGAGATCTTGATAGTTTTAGATAGAGAAAAAATGTTTAGGCAAGCTGTTCAAGAGAGGCAGTCTAAATATAAAACAAGCGAAACTGTACATGTGATGTTTTTACTCTAAAGATTAATAACCGTTTGTAAAGAAGGTCCTGAAGTTATACTGGCAACAAAAAGAATAGAGAGCAAAACAGTGCTGTGAATCTGTGTTACAGTGCAGAAAAGAAACCAGAGGCTGTTATTGTTTTCCTCTATCAGCGATGAATGACATGTGATTCTGGTACTGAAGATTGCTTTATTATATCTTTTAGTTAAAACATGTTTAAACATGTGCCATTTGAAGTAACAAGAATCATTACAGTTTCACTCCTTGCTAGTAAAGAACAAGAACACAAAAAAGAGGAAAATGGAACAGAGACTTGCATCTCTGCGGGATTGTCTGCCCAGCACCAAAGCTGGAACACTCGAAAAGCTTAAAGTGATATAAATGTCCCTGAATGACAGCATAAATCAGTATGATGACAAATAACCTCTTTGAAGCCCGCACCGCAGCAAATAGGATACCAATCCTGTATTTTAAAAACGGCAGAGGGACTTAAAAAAGAACCCTTGACAATGTCACAGAGGTAGTTTTAGTCATGTAGAAATGGGAGTGAGGTGGTTATCTAAATAACTGTGGCACGTTCTTACTTTTACCTTGCAACAAAACCCTCCTTAACAAGTAATCCAACTGAAAAAAAGACAAACAATAAAGTAACACAACTATATATATATATGTATGTGTGTGTGTGTTCTTATTTGTCACTGTGGTGTAATTCATCACAATTCTGTGTTCAACTCCCTGCGAAATGCATAAACTCAGCATGTTGCTATGGAGCAAAAATTGAAATGGACTTGTGAAGAAATGACCAATTTCCCAGTGGAAGAATTGGAAATTTGCAAGGCCGTTGCTGGCTGACCTGTCATCAATCACTTCAAAGCAGCACAAACTTAAAGCCTTGTGGGAGGCTTAGAAAATTGGGCAAACACCAAGTGTCTTTTGACAGTTTACTCTAAGTCCGCCAACAACCTAAGAGCACACAATTGTACTAATGTGACAAGTCAATGGTGGTGACGTTCAAACATGCAATTAATAAGTATACACATGTATGCAATGATCACCACAAACCTTACAAATAACGTCATACTTAGATGTCTTTTTTTTTTTTTTTGTCCCGTTTGG
>NW_005187420.1:198264-204268 GCF_000239375.1 Pundamilia nyererei
CGCTTACCTTCAGGGTCATACGTCACATGAAAACCAAAATTGTCATGGTCTCCGTGCCTGCCCGGTCGGCCCCACAAGGCTACAATTGCTGTTTCTGTTCTCTCCCTCTTTGCCTGGGCGGAGCTCACTGTGGGCTCCCGCCCTTGGCCCACACACACACCTGACAACACTCACCCATCATCACCGGGAGCACTATTTGAGGCTGGAACACAGATCCTCTCGTCGCTGGATGATTGTACCCCTAACGTTAGTGTTCTCACAGCTCTTGTGCTTCATATTCGTGATTTGTGATTAGTTGGTGACCTGCCTTCTCGTCTGCCTCAGATCTTCCCCCCCCGGACCTGCGACCTCCCTGCTGCGAGAACGTGTGTGAGTGTGAGCGAAGAAGACGTGAGCGAGTTACCCTGTGATTCCCCCGGAGTTTTGGATCCCTTCACTGTACATATATTGCACTGGCACTGTAAATAAACTACACCTTGGAGATACCTTACCGCTCTGCGTTTGAATCCCTGTACCAGATCGTGACAAAAATAGTTCCAAACGCCAGATCTGAATGAGGGTGGGGGAGGTTCAGTTTGCCATGTTGCAAGGAGAGCTTAACTTCTGTCTTGTTAGCTTGCCCTGCGCTCAGTGAATCTGCGTTCGACTACTCCGCCTAGGCTGCACTGTCAAGCGCAGATCCACTGAGCGCTCAACACAGACAGCATCGTCAGAAGGAAAGTTGATAAAGTAAATTAAAAATTTTGTATTGTTCGATACATACGCGTACCAAACCAAAAGCACTGTATCGAACGGTTCAATATCGATACGAGTATCGTTGCACCCCTAACATTTGTATGTGCATGTGTGTGTGCTGGGGGAGTTGCTGGTGTTGGAGTGAGGCGGCTTTTCATATTGTGTAGAGACCTCTCCTCCATCTGCCAGCCTGCACTCGGCCTCTGTACCTGATCGTGCCTGATGAATAGCAGATATTTTCCCTGGCTGCCGCTCTCCAACAGGACCTCTCCTGCATCATCCCAGCTTACTTTGGCTAACACCCAGATAAACACACATGCTGCACATTTAATTAAAACCCTCACTTATACACATAAAGTTATACACAGTCACTGTACGCTCATACAGATAACACGAGGAGACTGTTTCCTTCCCTTTCTGCTGATTTCCTTCGAACTAAAGTCACACAGCAAACTGTTTAACTGTTTGCGAATATTTATTGACTTTAAAAAAGAAAATTTAGATTGTTATCCCACTAGCACAGATGCTGTAGACTTGTTATCGCTATTCTTTGTGACATCACGCAGTCACTGGTGAGGTAAGTCATCATTGCATGTTGTTTTGTTTGCATTGGTGAAACTGACCTTCTGGAAATAGTGAATCGCTACATCCATCATTAAGAGGAACATTACAAGATAGTATCTCACTCTATAGATGTCCAGAATTAGTCATGGACCGACAGATCCAATATAGACATGATCTGCACGTCTATCCGACGTCCAATGTTTGGTGGGGTAGATGCCAAACTTGAAAATCTTCCACTGTCCATTGATGAGAATAATCCGGTGTGAAAACAACAAATACATGTATAATCATGATATATATTATTGTCCTGGAGATTGTATTCTCCCCAAAAATATCTGAACAAAAGACCAGCAGCTATTTCAGATCATATAAAAAATAATTCCATGGAAGTCTGAAGAGAAGTCAATGTGAAAGCGCTATTAGCGACAACTTCTGTGACTGTAAAAACAGGCTGTTTTAAGTCTATGTGAAAATTATCTGTGAATCACTTGCCCTATGATAAACACTTCTTTAAAATACAATTCACGTTCTACTGGATACAGCATTATGTTAATTTTACAAATTATGGATTCCATTAATGTCTCACAGGACAAAGGATGATATATTTACTGTGTGATTGAAAAGTTACTAGCTGAATCTACCACTGAAAAGTGCAGTATTCCTCAATTTCTCAGTCCCTCATGACGATGCCTAATTCACCCAGAAAATGTGGACAGTACAAAGTTTAATCTACAGTAATCAGACAGTTATTACAAAAACAAAACAAAACAAAACAAAACCAAGAATTATCCTTTATGTTAACAACAAGGTTGTTCTGGGATGTTTACTTATCAACTTGTTTTTAAATCCTTCTGCCTCCTGCTGGCCAAAATAATGATTAAAACAGCTTTTAGTAGTTTTTTGCTGCCAGTACACTGCTGCCACTATACAGCTGCTCTAACTGTGCAGTAATATCTTATAATTTTCTTTTGGGTCTTGACTCACTTTAAATCTTCGACTCAAACTGGCACGAAACAAAGATTAGGCGTACTGCATGGAACAATAAATTGCACTTTTTGGCGCTGTCCTTTCTTCTCCGGTCTGACCCTATAACTGCTCCTAAACAGTTAGTAGAGAGTAATTAAAATCCTCTCTGGCTTTGATTTTTTGCAAACTGCCTGTCAGCAGAGAGGTCATCAGTAGAGGCAGGGAGTCCTAACTGACCACAGGAGAATTTGATAACGAAAATTAACACTTGAGTAACGGCAAAACTTTACCAAGTTTACATTTTCTCGCTTATTTGGCTCTAGTCCATTTCTGAAAAAAAAAAAGGTATTTATGACGGTCCTTCTAGTCATTATAAACCTCCCTGCAAGTACAGCGCCATGTTGGCAAGACACTTGCAGTTTCAAAGCTGCTCACTGTTTACTCACACAGCCAGCATTATGGTACTTGATGGATGATAAGTGCTCGGCTTAAAGAAAGGAACATTTCTGTGCATGAAATGTGTTTCATGGCTTGGAGAAATAATGGAGGATGAAGAGATTAATTAATTGAAAATTAACACGTTTTCTTTTCCATCTTCGTAGTTTAATTTTTGCTGAATTTTGCTGAATACGTTTAGAAACTTATAAACAAAACTATTTGCTTTATTTGATTGTGTCAAAGTAACATTAAAATGCAGAACAGGCTTAGTGCAGAACAGAATAAATTGTTTCGAACTGTTGTCATACTCTCATCACAGTGAACGAAGATGAACATGAGCTTCTTGATCATGAGGGATGATTTTCTGTGGCATTTTAAATTCACGTCATTTAAAAGCAGGATCAGGGCATGACGATATTGCCATTAAAATTGCATGACAGTGATAAAAAATTATCCAGTTTGCAGTCCCATTAGGAATTATGATTGATATAGTTACACTACAGTTATGTTGCTATAAACACATACACAGGTCTTTAGGCTAAACCTCAGAAGCAAGAAGAACACAGATCACACACATTCTGTGTGTTTATTATTGGTAATAATTCATGAAAAAATGCTCAGTCTATAGGCTCTTATTGTCAAATTGACTTTATCTATACCCACTCTTACGGTCTCTGTATCACCACAGCCAGACAAGAGTCAGACTGAGATAGGTTTACTCTCTTTCCTGCCTAAAGGCATCAGTATTTCTCATTCTGCGATTGGACGGCCAAACAACAGACTGCACAATGAACTGCTTGGATTACATTACATTTTATAACAATTTGTCACAGTGGATTTGTAGGATTCAGAGTTCATTGCTCAGGAAATGCAACAAACAAGAAAGCTGCTCAGTCTGATGGTCCTGCCACTGTTTTAGTGGCTGGCTAGCACCTACTAGCTACATGCTGCTGGAAGCCAACAACTAGAGACAAGTGGTAGCATTTGTGCTGCAGTGTTAGGCAAAACATCTCCTCACACATTGAGGTTAACTGATGATGATTTATCACAACATGTTTGCCAACGGGAGCTCGGATTATGTTAGTATGTTACCATGAGGAATTATTACTTTCTTGGTGAATGAGCTAAAAAAAAAAACCTTAAAAAATATACCAACAAAAACATTACAAATGACAGCTGTGTCATATCATATAGCAAGCATCTAAGTGGTTATTTTTTGCATATTGGTGTTCAAAGAGTATCAGGAAATATTGATGTAGACAGCCATCTTAAGGGATGTGAGTCAAGAAAAATAAAAGGAAAAAAATGGAAATCCAACTTGGGAAATTTTAAACAGCTCCACAGCTCATGCTTGTTAGGGTCTTAGTCGTTAACTTGTTTAATGAAGTGTGCTGTTTTTGGAATTTGTTGATTTGCACATAAAAATAAAAGAAAAAAAATGTGTTAATGATAATGATGATGTTAATGGAGAGAATGCTGCCAGCATAAGCTCTGAGCAACACATCTGTAGTATCTGATAGTGTTTTCGCACTGACATATAGCTGATAATGAAATAACTTTAACAAGGACAGTGCACAAAGCGGCACCGCTGACTCTAGAAAGGTCAAATGTACAATATAACTAAGCATAGCAAGCCACAACAGAGGTACATTTTGAAATGCCACATATTTTACTTCTGTCAAAAGAGATAGAGCAATGGCCGTATTACAACAGACAGCATTCTGTTCATGAGTGTTTGAAATGTTATCCCATTCTGTTTGAGAAAAAAAAAAAGAAAAGCTCAGCCAAGATGATCCCATTTTAGGCTTTTACAATCCCCTCTCTTCATCTCTCCGGGGGCTTTGGCGCATCTTCTCAGCCCACAATGACTCATTGGTTTAGAAACTGAAATCTTTTTTCATGCAATTAAATGCAGCTGCTTGTCTTATCCTCTATCATTTTGACACACCTACAAACAAAGATGCAGTACTTCAGAAAAAGGATTGATTCACAATACTAAAAGAATGCTACAATGAGGCCTGCCACTTTTAAATGATTGTTAGCATCATGAAGTGCTTTGACAGCAGTAATCAGATATAGAATTGATATGCAATTTATATATGACTACAGCATATAATAGATATAATTACATAAAATTAGTGAAACATCCTGTCAGCAGCGGCAAATTATGCAGGATTCCCAGAATAGAATTCAAATATGAAGGAGCCTAACTGTATATACAGTGAAAAGAAATATTCTCTGCTTTATGTTATGATGAATTCATAGCTCATTCACATAAAGGTGTGAGACACAAGTTGCTGCATTTAGCTGCATTTTGCTTCTCTACCACCTACGACAAACATTCAAAGTGTAAATAGGTAAAACAATAAACTGCTATTTGCCTAGGTGCCTGCTGACGTGTGCACCTTGAATCACAGATTTAGAATCTATTCTGTTCCCTTGACTGGAGCTGACTGGGTGTCCACAGGGATTCAACCGACCTCCCCAGCATAGCCAAAGGTCACACAGCAGAGGTATAGCTTTCTAATGCAATGCCCTTTTGTGGCGTCTGAACTGCCTGCATTGTATTCCTCTCACATAGACTTCTTGCTGGGAGAGAGGCTTTGAGAAGCAGGATAAGGAGAATAGCATTGACAGCAGTTCTAAAGGGCAATCATACAGATAATTCAGTCCAATGGCCCTCTTTATTGAGATTAAAGTGCCAGCACCTCTGATATTGTATAAACAAAACAATGGGCATTTCACTCTGTGATGGTCCAAGGACTCAGGGAGAGGCACAGGGTGAAGTGTTTTCTGCTCAGCAGACAGCTCAAGCAATGCTGGTTTCCGGTATAGCAAGCCAAGACGACCTGTGCTTCTGCCAAGATAGCATCATCATTCACTGAACTAAAGAACAAGTTTGCTGTTGTGATGTCATGAAAAAACTTTTAATGGGATTTGTTTTTTTTACTTAGGCATTTAAGAAACTCTAAGGTTCTCAAACTAAATGATCATATTTGTTGTTTGTTTTCACGGCCTGAAATGACCCAAGGGTTCATAGAATTTTTACTTTTATTTTTAACCCAAAACAAGTCAGATATTTAACATGTACTTTGGTGCATTTTTGTTTTGTTGTGCACCTCCAAATTTTGTAACATTACTCATGATTCCATTGCTACAGGAATTTCAGTGATACGCCAGTGATGCAGAACCACATGACACCACTTCTGCTCAAACTTCTGCTTTTTTGTCAGCTGCAGGTATTGTACAGTGGCTTGCAAAAGTATTCGGCCCCCTTGAACTTTTCCACATTTTGTCACAT
>NW_005187420.1:206283-211016 GCF_000239375.1 Pundamilia nyererei
AATTTAAAAATAAAATTTTCATTTCCATTGTATTTATTTTTAAATAAACCTTTCATATGTGTTGCTTTTACTATTGTTCAGGGCTTTGTAACTTTGTTTTGAAAAGTGCTTTATAAATACAAATAAAGTAAAATATAGTGCAACCATGTCTTGCTTTGAGCTTGGTTATTTCTGAAAGCTTTTCAGCAACATAAAGGTTGACGTATTAGTGCATTCCCCCGAGAAAAGTCAAATGTCTCGATTTCATCTGAAACCTAACTGGAGTTGCTGTGATTTTTGTTTTTTTACCAGACTGAAAAAAAATAGTAGAGCTGATTTCTCTGAATGCTCTACATCTGCGTTATATTTCCACAAAACAAAAACAAACAAACAAACAACTGTGCGGTAACTAAACTGCATGTAACAAGTTTGTTTCTTTCTCTCTGTCACCTCAGTTGGTGCAGCGGACTGGCCTTTCTGGTTTGCACATCTGTGGGTTTTCAAGTTTTCCACAGTGGCAGCCATCGCCTGATTTTCATCAACTCATCCGTCATGCAGTATTTACAGACCAGTTCAAGCCTCGATACGCGCCATGAACGTTACTTCTTCAGTGGTGGGAATCAGGCTCTGTAGTGTTCTTTCTCAGCTCCTTATTCCGTGAAATTCCTAACCTTGCTTTTTTCTCTGGTCACTAGTGAACTGTCTGGTGTGGAGACAGCCGGAAACTCCGCTCTAAACCTCATCGCCCTGTAGAAAGTTTCCGAATCATTCATGAAAACTCACCTACACGTTCAAGCTGGTCGCCACCAGTCAGAGTAAAGATGGTTTACAGTACGCGCTGGCCCTCAGTCTGCTAAAGGGAAAAAATCCAACTAAGCAAACAAACCAAGAGTCCAAACTACTTCAAACTGTAACTTTAACTCTCACCTTGTCGAGCTCTAACTTTTCCTCTGCTCTCAGGAGTAATTCCCACAAAGTTCCTGTCAGGAAATAGCTTACCTGTTGTCTCACCTTTTCAGGAATCCAGATTCTATCATTTTTTGTTTCCAGTTAAATAAACAGTTTCTTGTCCCTGACTCATGCGTTCGGGTCCATATTTATTGGCCTTATTATTACAGTAGAAATACAACAACCCCATTTATACCACCTGTGTAGTATGTACTGTCTTAAATTCAGAGAGTCGGTGATCACCCTGGGACAATAATTTTTACACTTTGGCTTCTTATTGGCTTAATTTAATCAAATATTTTTCATGGCTGATCCTTTTTGCTACTGTGTAAGACCGACAGCTTGTTTGCATGTTCAAATATTCCTGTAATGTCTGATGCAACCTGTTGCAAGGAAAAACAATGAGTGTATGAGAAGGCAGCAAGCAGATATGGGATTAAGAGGGAGGGGAGTAATCTATCCCCTCCTGGCATTTAGAGCATATTATCTCTGTAATTACTATTATTATCACAGTTAAAAAGGAAAGCATTTGTGAAAAAGTGGTGTTCACGACACTGCACATTACTCCCTTATTATGTTAAAATTCTTATTAAAAATCTAAAAGTGCAATTATGTCAGCTAGCGAAGAGTCATTAAATCTAGCATGAAAGGCTCCCTGATATGAAATGGGGAAATTCTGCCTCTCTTCAAGCCAAACTCTCTCTCTACAATACAGCAAAGCTCTGTCACGCTCTGCAAAGGCTCAACAAAGGACACTGCAGTCCCATTAGCCAAGTAAACAAATCAGAGAGTGAAATGAGATGCTTTTTATACTGAAACAATGGATTTCCCATAGGAGAAAATATGGCGCGAGATGAAACCCAATAATAAGGCACATGCTCTTACAGAAACATTGAGATGGGAGGCTTGAGTGAAACAGGCCCTATCCAGGAGATGAAAAATCCTGATGCTGGTTTATGGGTTGAAATAAGAATTCTGTGTCTGGGATTTCGTTCCACTTCTGAAGTATACAAATTAACATTCACAGCAAGACGAAAACCTGATTTGGCGATGGTTTTGACCATATATCGTATTAGTCTGCTTTTGCCAATTTAAGTGTCAAATTGCAGGATTTGCAGCAAAAGAGATGCAAATTCAGATCATCTAAGAAGAAGCTGTAAGTTCCCATCTATCTAAAATATTTAATGTAGAATCATGTGCTCCATGCTGAGTGAAAATCAATTTGCCATCTCAGATTGTCATATTGCTCTTCACCTGGAACTACACGAGCAATTATTGTGCAGCAGCCAATTCTACAAGTTTGATGCTCCCCTGAGTGCAGATGCCATTTTTATTTTTATTTCTCCATTTCTTGTGAGCACACGGCTCTAAAGCCAGAGAAGATTAGGCCTATGGTGACCCTTGTCTGCAGAAGGGAACTCTTGGGGGATGCCACGCTGGTGGCTTCATCTCTGTCTGTGACCGAGAAGATCACCCTACAGCTAACTTAACACAGAGGTGCTCTAAGTATGTCTGACAGAGTATTGATTATCTTAGGTCTCATGTGCAGTATGGCTGCATTAGTTCACAACAGCCAAATAGATATTGCACATACATACCAGCCTCCACTGCACTCAAAAAAATCTGTTGTTGGATGAACACAATTTAATCATGGCACCTTTTACCACATGATTTTACTAAGTACAATAACCCATTTTTGTATACTTACATTCATTTGAAGTGATTAATTTAAGTATGTAAAGTAAAATTTGTTTTAATTCATTCTACACAAGTTAAAAACTTTAGGAAAGACAATGAAATCTTGTTTGAACAACTACTTTGTTAGTCAAGGCAATTAGTGCTAGTCTTCCTTAATGAACCAATATGGGGGTTGATGATTTCATAGAGACAAACAACCATTTGCACTTACATTCATGGGTAATTTAGAGTCACCAACTAACCTAACTCTAATTACACACTGCAATCCAGACAGATTGTGGATTTGAACCTAGGCCCTTCTTGCTATGAGGCAACAGCAGTAACCATCACACCACCAAGCTGTCAATCCAGGCTTAACAAAACTGGGAAAGCTTTGATTACAAGGCTTGATGCAGAATATTCTGTACGTTTTCATCCTTGAAAGGTTAAACCACAATAAACAGCAATAGCATGGCCTCAAAACGGATAACTGGGAATTACTGAAATCACAATTTCTTATTTAAAAAAGTATAGAAAGCAATAAACTCACAAAGGACATTTTACCTTCATTGTTGTCAGGTTACATTAGACATCATAATAAATTTGTTTAGCACATCTTTTAAAAAGTAAAATAATTTTAATAGCAGTGATATGGCATATAGCAGCATTATGTACAGTTTTATTCAATACTAAATGGAAATCACATTTTCCCACTGATCACAACTCATTTTTTAAAATCTTTTTGTTTGTTTTCATGCTAAAAACCTGACCGTTTTTATCCTTAATAATGAAAAATGTCTAAATAAAGGTCAGAATGACAGCATCAGCATAGTGTTTATTTTCTCTAAGTAAATCGCATTAATTCAACTTTATGTGAATATATTTTTCTCCTTGTCATCCACACCTAAGTGTCACTATGCCCCACCAGTTTAACAACCACTGACCTACCTAATACTAATGTATTATACATAAAAAAGTTGAACACTATCTATAGCTTTTGTTTGTTTGTTTGTTTGTTTGTTTTACAATGACATTAAAGTATATTTCTAACAGCACTTCAGAAGTCCTCTACAGAGATGTAAAAACCTGGATGAAGGACAACCATCTTAGCAGCACTCCATCAACCAGGCCACCAAGGATAAGAGACATCTATCTGAGTAAAAGGCAAACAACAGTCTGCATGATGTTTGCAAAACATAATTCAGAGGACTTTGAAGCATATTGAAAAAGACTTTCAGATCAAAGAATGAAAACTTTACTTATGGCAGAACTCCAAACACTATGTCTAATACCTCCTCCATGGTAAAACGCAGTGATGGCAGCAATGTGCAGTGGCAGTGCTTCTCAGAGACAGGAGCAGAGTGTCTAGTCAAAATTGAATGGCGAATACAACTAATAGCATAAATGTCATCAGTAGTTTCTACCTCATTTGACCCAAACTGTTAAAACTGTAATACTATTACTATCACTAATACTAATAAGACAGTAAACTAAACATTTTATTAAAAATATTTACAAGAAAACACTTCAATTTTATGAAAACAATCATGAAACAGAAAAGTGTGAATACACATTTTAGGTTACCTTTTTTTAACGTAACAATATTTACATCAACCAAATTTAAAAAAAAAGTCATTTCCCCCCATGCAGCACAGTTGATTGCATCACATTTAGCAGCAACAGCTGCCACCAAACACATCTACTACATATAAAACAGTCTTTGAACGTGCCATGTAGCAATTTTGGCCCGCTCATCTTTGAAGAAATTGTTTTAATTTAGTCACGTTTTAGAGTTTACCATAAACTAGTCAAAGCATTTTAATCAAATTCAATTTTAATTAGATTTAAAAACATTTGCTTCAATATACTCTTGCTGCATTTCAAGTAGAATTTCTTTGGCACTTTTAAGCATGGACTGATGACCTTACATTTCGTTTGACAGATACATTTTCGGGTAAAATGCAGGTTTGTTTTTTTAATGACAAGTTATGTTTTTGGTTGCTACAGGTGTTGTATCTTATTTTTTCTAATATTAAATTATTTTTCCTTCCACTGTACATGTATGCACTGTTTACCTAGGTTATTTCTGATTATAGAATTTCTTTGAACACCTAAAATGAAGTGTTACA
>NW_005187420.1:211036-255286 GCF_000239375.1 Pundamilia nyererei
ACACACACACACACACACACACACACACACACACACACACACACACACACACACACACACACACACACACACAAAAACATTGTGCGAGGAAAAAAGAAAGAGGAAGATTCTGGATGAGACTGGCAAACTGTGCAGCAAACAAACCTTCTCAGAAAGAGTAATTACAGCTTGTTTATTATATCATGACTAATAAAGTATGCAGAGTCTTTCCTACTGTAGCCATATTTGGATTTTTGAATGCCATGGGAAATAACTTTTCATATTTTTCCAACAAGAATATTTTAAACAATGAAACTTAAATTACATGAAATGCTGATATAGAATAACACACCACAGATCATTATCAGTGTGCACTTTGTTTTTCTCTATCTCAATTTACTCACCCATAGCTATCACTACTTAAAACAAGAAACAATATATCAATCTTTAATCAAAGTATCTGTAAGCATTGTATTACATTGTTACATTGTTACTAAAAACAGGTGCATTTGCTTTTATTATCTTTTGTATTTTCTTTCTGATAGTGGAAATCATTGTTGTGGGACTGTTTTTGCATTGTTAACTGCCAAATTCACACTCAAAACTAAAAAAAACAAAACAAAATAATGAAAGTACAACATAGTCAATTAGAAGTTGTTTTAAAAAATATAAAATTGTATTACAAGAAAAATGCCTTTAAATGGAAAGTTACATTTATATGTTACTGCAATGATTATAATCTGAGCAATAGGTTAGAATTAATGAAAAAAGTCTCCTATTCAGTTCAGTCATGATTTGAACATGTGAGGTAATTATAAGAACAGAAAAAGTAGAATACATTAATACTGCATGTTTAGCCTTTTTAATAATTTATAAACTATGTTTTAACTCAGTGTGTGCCTATATGGTGGCTGTCTAGAGGAAATAAACTCTTATTGTGAGTGTGTATTTGTAAGTGTATGATGGATCAGATCATCATCAGACAGTAAAGCATATCTATAGCTCTTCTGGATCCTACCTACATTATTCTAGTCTTATTTAATTATTTTAGTCTGTTGTGATACTACTGTTTTACATGTCTGCTTCACCCCATCATACCTGTATACACCTGCTCCCTCCCACTATCTTTATTACACGTAATATTAATGTAGAGCAGGGCGCTGGTTGACATTTTTATTGAATTATTTACAAGGGAAAATAATGACAGTGGGGTCTCAGTGCTAAACAAATAAATAAATCAGATCCCAAATCAAATCAAGGATGATGTATGTGGAGCAGAATGTTATTAGGTTAGGTGCTAGGTGTCAGTGCTCAAGATGCCAGCTGTGGAAGAGTGCATGGGTTTGTACAACGAAAGCAATTGGAATTTTCCGCTGTTTTTCCCCCCTCCCCTTTTTTGACATTTGATTCTCTCTAAGGGAGACAGATGATGTGAAGCTTTAGTAAACCATTATGAATTTTCTCAAACTGTGGAACCAAGCATGGGGTTTACTGATTTTGAGAGAAGTATAAATAAGAATGCTGTTTTTAATTTTTGCATCCTGAACAGCTTTCATTATTGACTAAAATCAAATATCAATATGAACACATAATGATAAAAAAAGCCCCCCAAATTTCAGATAAACACTATTTAGTGCAATATTCAAAAAACAACAACAACAACAAAAGTACAGAAGTCTTAATAGATGCAATAAATGTTTAAATTCCTTCTACACAAAGAGCAAACCAAAGATATTCTAGTAACACAGAGTTCTGGTCAGTTTTAAGTTTACAGTTTATCTTACATCTTCTCTAAAATTTAATATTTTTATCTAAGATCATTTAATGCGCACTTTATACCGCTGCCAGGTGCACATACATTTGTATAAATTGGGAGCACAAAGGCAAAGTGTGCACAGTTTAACCATCGTAAATAAAGGACATTTTAGACACATGCACAAGTCCCATATTCAGACTTGTGTTTTGCCATGACTAGAAGTAGACACTCCCTTTTTTACATATATATAAATTAGGACTGTCAGCGGTAATCGCGTTATGATGACATTAACGCCAAAACCGCGTTAATGTGGCATATGTCCGTTAACGAGTATCACCCTTTGTGTGGGGCTGGACGGCGCCAATGTGTTCGAGCTACCCACACTAACACGTTGACGCCGTCCAGCCCCACGCAAAGGGTGATCGCAAAGGGTTAACTTGTCAATGGAGAAATGCCGCGTTAACGCATTTTTGACGTTAACGTCACTTTAACGCGATTAACGCTGACAGCCCTAATATATATACATCAGTCAAAAAAGAAAGAAAGAAAACACAGAAGCAGGATCTACAACATATGACAAATGACAAATCATAAGGCATAGCTCAACAATCTAAGAACTGGAATCCACCTGAGTATGTAAATTATCCCAACAGAAACCGGAGAAAACCAGTTTGCTGAGCACTTGCCAGCATGGTTGATATCCACCCAAACAGATTCACAAATTTGTAAAATAAAACCTCCTAAAATATCAAGAAGATTTGAGGTAAGGAACCTTTTATTTTCGATAAATTAAAAACTTGTACTATTGTTCTGCTGTGATAGATAACTAAAGAAATAAGAAGACTTTATTTATTTGGAAAGATGTTCTAATAATAATAGTGAACACAGTGTTTTATTATCATTATTATGGTCACATATTTCAATTTTCCACAGTGACCTTCATCATATGGAAAGGACACCACGTTGTTCTATTTTAAAGCTACATTTGATCAGAAATCTGAATATGTTGTATAAATGATCACCCGCCCATTCTATTGCATCATCAGGCAGATGCCATGAAAAAAATTGTTAACTGAATCACTTTCACAGACTGAAGGACCTCGAGTTAAAGCCATGGGTGGTAGTCACAAATGATGGAGTTGTGTTAAGAACATACTGTGAATTGCACAGCTGGACTTAGTGAGAGCTACTCCCTGGTGTCAGCTGTGTTTTTTAAGGGCATGGCAGCATAACTATGGAGTGCAACTGATTCTAGCTACTAATTTAATATTAAATAGCTACAGAAAGTAATAGGGATAGCTACTATTAGTTGTTTGCACTGTAAGTCAACTAGTAATTATTTTGTCTTACCACAGGATCCTCAGATCCTAAAAGGTTCCTGTATTCCTGAGATAATACCAACATGGCTCTCAACTGCAAAAGATTATAGTGTTTAACAGTCTTTCAGCATTCGCTTTATACTGTCTGTTGATTTTAAAGCACTGTTTAACCAGTAGAGTCAAATAGCATTCTTGTAGATGTGGTAATTAAAAACAAAAACAAATGGAAGCGCAAATTAGATGCCCAAACTAAACTTAATGCAACCAGGCACATTTTTTCAACAATTAGAGTGTATCACTAGCAAAAATCGATTAATTGGAACCCAACATGGTAAAGGGTTAAAATATTGCAATGAAATTACAAAACATGAAACCTTTTCTGTCCTACCTACTTGTCCAATTGACATAGGGCAATTTTTTTGCCATAGTGGTTCAAAATGAGATAATTCCTTCATGGAGGCAATAATAAGTGCATGGAGGAGGTGAAGAAGTCAAAGGATAATTAACTTCAATTGACACTGAATGGACAATATCTCTGAATGCATTTACAGACGTACAGTGGCTGGACTAGCTGGAATAAAAGGAATTAAAATTGGACTACTGTTCACAGCTGAAGCCTATTATCCCACCACACCACAGAGAGAGACAGAGAACAATATAGTGAGTGTGTGCCTGAGAAAAAGAAAGAGAAAGTAAGAAGAGGGGGAGCGGGAACAAGGCCACAGATGGAAGGAAGCAAAATTGAGAGCAATTTAAAAGAAGAAGAATAAAAAAATGAACCCCCCCCCAAAAAAAATGACCGCAGGTGAAAGTGAGATAACTTTCTCTCTTTTTATGGTTTCCACAATGAGGTATTATCAGCTAGAAAAGGGCATAAGGCGGAAAAAGTAAGATGAGGAAGAGCATGTAATGGTGAGGGAGGGATCTCTCTTGATGTATCTATTCAAACTGTAGGGCCCGGAACTGACAGGGCCCAAGGGGAGCCTCTGCAAAGAAACTGAGAAAGATAAGCGGGTCATTATTCCCCAAACTTGAATAATCCCTTGATGGCAAATCCTTGGCCTTCCCCAAGGGTTATGGGACTTCTGAGCTTCTGTGAGGAGAGAAGAAGCAGAATTCCAAAGGAATAAAACCATTTCTGCTCTACATGCAATCCTTTTAAGGGAATTATCAGTTTACACAGTAAATTGTTAAGTACTCTATAAAAGAGGACTGAGGACTATCAGTTGTGAAATTATTCTCTGGTGAGGATCGGGACTTCACATCACACTCTATTCCTATGTTTTCTATTTCCTTTGCTGCTTTGCTGTAAGACAAACATGTCTCCTGAGTTAAAAACATAGCAAAACACATAACCAGGTTTTTCTCTGTGTTAATTGGCTTAACAAAACATACATATATATTTAAATATATATATATATATACATGATTTCAGCATCACAAGTTTATAGATTGGTAACCTTAAATATAACCTTTAAGGGTATATTAAAGGATTCTGTCAAGAAGTTAAAAAGGATTATGTAGAAATTACTCTGGTCAGTCACCAGATAAAAGTAAAATTTATTGGTTACTGATAAATATGTATTTTTGTTGATAAATAGGCCAAAACTGTAACTGATTAATTTGCACTTATAGAAATGTTAAAAATGAGGCAGCAGGTTAGGACCAAACAAATCCGAACCATCTGAAAACATGCAAATTGAAGTCACAATGTGATGCACAGTTTGCACCGACAGAGATATTTATTTAATCAACACAATTATGATGATAAAAAGGCAGACAAAAGGCAACTAACAAAGTCACTGTGAAGCTGAGTTTGCGTGGGATTCAGTTTCTCTGTCATCTTACATTCTAAATAAAAGTTTTTGCAATTTCTCATATCTGTAATATCAATCCATCTCTACCTCTGGCTTCTTCTTCATCACCTTGGGAATATTCTGTCTCAGTATCTCAGTGTAGTCTATGAGCTAGGTGGCTGCGGATCAGAATTAAGGGCAGCCAGGCATAAAATGGCTACAGGGGCCATGCAGGGAGTAGCGAATGAACAGCAGAAGATCATTTTCAAAGGGGCCCTAAAAATTAACTGTGCTGTGCCGTTAACTCAGTCACATAAATGCAACATGGTTAAGTTCCAGCGTCACATTCCACTGCTGTCCAGTTGGTATTTGATGAGCACTTTTTTTTCATGGATTCCAAATTGCACTTCAGATGTTGTTTGGGAGTTCAAGCATCCAATTACGTTGTTACATTGTACGTGACACATCTGCAATTACTGTCCTGGAGCCTTTTCATTCAAACACAGAAACCAGGCAGAATATAGAAACACATCTTACACAGAAAAAAAGCTCTTTGAGTATGGTATCTGCTACTGCTGCCACTTCCCTGCATTTTCCAAAAAGGTAGAACTTGTAGTATAGCTGCATTTGTGTCACACATCATTTTTCCACTTTTCAGTGCTCTTGATGTGAAGGACACCTATCTGAAACGGTAAAACGCAGACTGAAGGCCAAATGCAGCATAGTCGAGTCAAACAGTAAAAGATAAGACCACAACAAGCCAAAGAAATTTCTCATAACTTATTGTGTGTGGTGGATAAACAGGGGGGGAAAAAGGAGAGAAATGCACACGAGGGGAAAGAAACCAGAACACTGTCAGTTAATTTTCAGATCTGGTAATCTTCCAAGTTCATTAACAAAAGCCTCTGTCTGACTTGCTGTGGCTTTTGTACACACCGAGGAGTTGTTGTGATACACCACAATGAATAAGTGATAAGCTGTTTGGGTAATTTGCGAAGTGACACAACTTTTATTATTTACGCCGTAAACCCTGATGGGTGGGGGGTGGGCGCAGATAACAATGAGCGAATGTGACAGGATTGTGTGGGTGGAATCCACTTAGAACTATTACAATCAAGCTTCATTTACATGAGCCGCCGACAACCTTCAGTTGACTTTGGGGTCTGCATTTGGGAATAACGGACACGGGCATTACAGAGCATACTGATGCATTTGTAATGGGGGCAGGCAGCGGAGCCTAATGCTGACTAGCTCGGCAGAAGAAAGAAAAAAAATGCTCCAAATGGATGGAGATCAATTCTCTCCCACTTCGCACTGCGTGATGGATGTGACATTCATCAGTGCCCTGTCAACTAATGCATTTGGTTTTATATTACACCTCAGATTTTTTACTTCTCCCTTTTCTTTTATGGCTTCATGAAGCCAGATTAAAATGGTAAAACTGTGAATTAATTTTTCGTTAGGGCATGGAAAGCCGAGGAAATTTTGGTTTTAGCGAGTGATAAAGTATCTTGTTTTGAGAAAGAAGAGTGATCTTAAGGGCAGAGAAGAAAAAGAAGACAGTTGAAACTATAACTTTTAACCTCTGTTACTAGTATTTATTTATTTATTTCGTGTATGCCATTTCAATTATATTTTCAATATCTCATGTGACCCTTTTAGTGCTCTCCCAATACAGTCTGCAAAACCATAAGCACAGTTACAGTTGTGTTGCAAAGAACCTAAATTTAATTTTTTTTTTTAACATAACCCCTTGCCACCCCCCCCAAAAAAAAAAAAAAAAAATAGAGCAATTGCCTTGCTGGTACCAAGCAACACATACACCGAAAATTCCATTATTTTCACATCAAGGTTGCGATTAATCTCTTGGGGTTTTTTCACATGATAAAATTCCCATTTTTGGTGCACGAGGTCTTACAGGAGAATTTATACAATGGTTATAATTCAAGCAGCGATACATCACTGACGAGGGGATCGCCACAATACATAGCCCACCTAGAATGGGCTCATGTTAAAAGAAACTCCCCCAAACTCTTGGGAGAAAAATAAGACAAGCAAACCACAGTTTTTTTTATTGCATGTATACACTGTTCCTGTTGTTTTATACCCTGCTCTATGATATGATCCAAGGCCTTGCTGGACATGCTGGAATACTTTACAGCAGTGTTTATTTTAAAATCAGGATTCAGTCACCATACTATTAAAGAACAATACAATTCATTCATTAAGATTCAGAGGAATATGGTTTTTCCTCATATACTGAAGGATATGCGGTTTCTACATGACAAGTTAATCCATATTTTCATTTTATGACTGAAAAATCCCCCAATTTAAAAATGTGTATATGTTACAATGAAAGCTTCAGATTCAGTGTCCCCAATTTAATGTTTTCTCGGTTTTTAAACCAGGCCTATTTCTCCCTCCTGACACTGGGGGGAGCTGTTATGTTATTACCATAGAGACAGGGCATGGACAGACACGCGCGGTGGAAGTGGAGTGTGGCAATGCTTAATGAACACTGGTTGTGAAGTGAAACTTGTAATTTAGGTTTGAGCATGTGTATTACTTTTAATTCCCACTCTGTATTTTACTGTTTTTTGTATTTACATCTGCCCACCAGGTGCCATCATCACTGTCCCCAGACTTCCTATTATTTTTATTTTATTTTCTGAAATAGATGAATCCAAGCTGAAGCATGGCTCAGTCACACCAGATTGATACCCCAACTGCTTGGAATGCCCTTTGCAGATTATGATTATGATTATTATGATTAGAGTTTGTCAAGTGTAAACAACTGGCTCTGATAAACACTCTTCTCCGAATGCTCATCTCTCTTCCCTTGACATCCCTCTCTTGCTTTCTCATTCTCCCAGCAAGTCTCACACCACCCAATTTATATCAAAAGAGACATTTGATGTCTTTGGCAGAAATCACAAAGCACACTGTTTGTCACATTAGCGTAAGATAAAGGAAAGACATTTTCTGCTTGTTGAACACTGGGGAAATGAAAAAGCAGCTCTTTCTAATCACATCACAAAGTTTAGCAAAGAAGAAATGCGATTCACTACAATCAGCATTTAGGCTGCATCATGTTGCCTTTTTTTTCTTTTGACAGTGCAATTGCTGCCTTCAGTGTGTCGTATCAATACATTTGTAGATGGGTTCTTTCAACCACAAATCTACATATGCTGTGTATTCACAGGAGACATTTTTAACAGGGAGGGTAAATTTCTGCAAGCAATTAGGGACAAGAAATCTCACCTCTCCATTGGTAACCTGTCCACCTTTCTGTCCTCTCCTTTTTACTTCTTGACAGGGCACCGTGTTGCCTGGCAGAGCACGAGAGAGACACTAGCAGTCTTAAATCCTTTTGTTTTCTATCAAGGTTACACTGGTGACAGTGCTAACAGTATTTGAAGCTAGAGAGGCACAGCTCACGAGCTTTATTAGACACAAAATTCTGATTTAAGCGATCATTCTTTTAAATTCTCAGAAAGAAATATCCAAACAGATGGAACCAATTGAATATGTCTGTACTTAGGCTTTGCTAATATCTGTCTTTAATATGAAAACACCTGCCCATTTTATACTCAGCTCCCATAGGTCAGTGAAAATATGCGCTAATTTACGTGACCTAATTTATTTTAATGATGGATGAGTTAATTGGGCAATTAACTCAATAACAGGTGTCCATAACTGCCCAATGCTTTAGAGACTGAGGCTTAAAAAGCAGCTTTGCCCATACAGAGCTTGATGGACAGAACTGTTAAATATTAGCACTATTTAAAAAAATACTTCATATAATTGAAGTTAGGAGCCTCCACACACAATGACAAGACATTTCTGTATAGTATTCACAACCTTTTTTCTCAAGTATAATACCACAGAGGAAAAACAATGTATTCAAATTTCTAGTCAAATAAGTCGAGTATAATCAGGAAAAAATGTCAAAGAAAACATTTCACATATTTGTTACATTACTGCATATAAAGTTGTTCCATATAGTGATTAGGAAATGTTTTGTCCCACTACATAAAAGGCATATTGTTTTTACAATATAATATACAAACTTTACATTTTATGACCAACACATAGATATATGTTGCTGACAAAGTTTTTATGTAGGTGCCTTTTTATGAGCGTGTGTTGAATAAACAACCCAAAAGCATGGTATAAAGGAGGTAAAACCAGTTTATATCTTGGTTCAGGTCTTCGAATAGTGCTGTTTTATCAAAAGCCACAAGCTTTCAACCGATATCCTTGAGGTGTTCTTTGGTTTTGTTGCCTTAGGGCAGAGGTCAGCAACCTTTAACACTCAAAGAGCCATTTGGATGCGATTTCCACGCAAAAGAAAACACTGGGAGCCGCAAATACTTTTTGACATCTAAAATGAAGATAACACAGTATATATTGTTTTTTTTACCTTTATGTTTTGTGTGAACAACTAAGGTGTGTTGCTTATGAAATCCATGAAGTGCTACAGAGAAAATTACATTTTATTTAATTAACACATTTTGAACTCTTAAAGAAAGATAACAAAAGGAAAGACACCCAGCTGAACTAAAATGATCCATGTAGCAAACAAACTGTTGTGAGCAGCCAGCTTATATCGCCTTTGGGCTTTTGGAGCCTTGACCTGACTTTTAAAAAAATAATTGGAAAAAAAGCACTATGCTGCTGAAAAATGAAAAATAGATATTTGCAAAATTCTGCCTAAATATGTATTTTACCTGGTTACCTGTGTGGTCTGCAGAGCCGCTGCAGGGGGAGGCGGACGCACCTCAACCCGCAATCGCGCCTCGCCGCCTTAACATCTTTGCTATCTATGCTCTTGTGTTGGTGTGTGTCGGGCTGTGCGCTTTAACACCGGCTGTATGCGTACAGCAAACGTGTGTGAAAAGTTGTCAATAAAGAGATGCTGAAAAGCATGTTCATGCAAACATCGTCGGGTCTGCGTGATATGTTTACAATGGGACTTCTGCTCCTGAACCTCTGCGCACAGCGTCTGCAAATCGGGGCTGTACGAAGTCACTTTCATCTTTACGCAGGACTGTAAGCTGTCATCTGTGAGGCGTGAGCGGTGTTTGTTTTTAACATAGTTCACGATGGAGCTGCTGACATAATGTGGATCCGAAGATCCATAATTGGCTTACCTGGGGTTGAAAGTCTCGATAAATACACGGCGTTACGGCGGGTATATCGGCTTCCGCAAGTGTGACTCTTATTTTGAGCGATCAAAAAAAAATAGAATATCATTTTATATTTATATTTCAATATCACAATAATCTTCAAATTTAGAACTACAAGTTAAAAAAGAACTAACATAAATAAAATACACTTCAGCTAATTACTTAAAAAAAAGAATTTATTTTCCCAAACCATGCGGAGCCGCACTAAAAGAGCCGCATGTGGCTCCGGAGCCGCAGGTTGCCGACCCCTGCCTTAGGGCAACTGTGGCTCGGGACATAAAGTGGGTCATTTACTAATCAGAAGGAGGATTGATTGATGCCCAGCACCTCTAGTCTCTATGTCAAGTTGTCTTTGGGAAAGATACTGAACCCCAAATTGCCCCCTTTGCACTCACCAAAGTGTGAGTATAGAATCAGAAAGAGCTTAAAGGCATCAAATAAAGCATTGCATTAATGGATTGATCTCGCTTGTAGTAAAAATAGAAAAGCTTAGAGTGCTCTATTAGCATATAAAACACTGTACAATTGCCAGACTATTTGACACACTAATGATGCCATTTTAAGGAGCTTTGGTCGGTCCGTTGCTTTTCCTGAAGAATACGTGATCTGGAAGGGAGCATATGTCACTCTAAAACCTGTAAATACTTTCCAGCATTGATGGTGCCCCTCCAGATGTTAAAGCTGCCGAACTTTTTGAAGATCACAGCGGTCCAAGACTGATTTTCAACCCTGACCCATGTTTCTCTATTATGTACTTTAGATAATAAGACATTCGGTTTTCATTTACATTTCTCCTGTAATTAAAACATGGAGTCATGAGATACTGTAAGTTTAGTCTGTCTAAGACAGAATGCACCATGTTTAAAATAGTTCATAAAATAATCCACAAAGCTTTTATTTCTCAGCAAAATAGTATATAACCTTATAACCGTATTATGATATGAAAGAGAAAAAGAGGTGAGGTGGCATGGTGGGGTAGCAAGGAAAGGATGACAAAGGAGTCTTGTTGAAAACAGGTTTAACCCGGCTCTGCTCCTGATGTCTCAGCAATGCTAGGTAATGGCATGAAAGCATCTGTTGCAAAGAGGTTTTGTGGATGTGCAACTCTCATTGCTGTGTGTCATAAACATTCAGCTGCTTTGAAGAAGAAAGCAAATGAAAGAGCAGATGCACTGCACTACTCAAAGCTTTAATTCCAACAGTAGGAAAAAAGCCTGTCTTTCTTTTCTGTTTGAAAACAATGAGATATGATTCTCGTTGGAACCTGTCAAACTCAATAATAGAAGTGTTTGTAATACATGACAGGTTCTGAGGGATCCTATTCCTTCCTCACCCTAAATCTGTGACAGGTTTACCACATTTTGGAGTAATTCATACATTATATGTTAGATAATGGCATTTATAGTATTCACAGAGCAAGAAAAGTCATTTGTAACACTTACTGCAATCAGTGTGCGCTCATGCCAGTGGATTCATAAACAGTGCCTGGAAAAAATATGTTGAAAACACAGAGAAAAGTGAAGGATGACAAAAAGAAGAGAGATCAGGAAAGAATTAATCTGTATAAACTTATTGCTGTGAAAAAGTCTATAAGAAAATTAAAATTCACCACATCTTCAGAGAAAATAAATGAAGTTGCTAAATCCAGTGCTAATAAATATTCAGTGCTGTGTTTGTATGTTATGTGAATACCTTTTCATTGGAAGTGTGATTAAGTGAATTTTTTGGAATAACTTATACACACTCTGCTGCACAAAGGAATGCATATTTGTAAATATACCAATTACTGATGTGATCTTCTCCTATACTGAAATAGATTAATTTTTACATGCAGATGTCTAAAAGCTCATTCCAACACAGTGATTTAAAACAGGGCATTTACTAAAAAACAGTTATTTGCTGTTTTAATCATAAAAATACAATAAGTTATGAATTTAAAATTATTAATGTTATTGCAGCAACAAAAAAAACCCACAAAAAAAGATAGCGAGAGAGAACTGTAACATTTGACAGATTGACAGTCTGATTAGAAATATTGCAACATGCACACATAAAAATAAAGAGCACACAAATTGCGCCTTAATTTGTGCACATCAACATCATTGCCCAGCAGCAGACCAAGCGGTAAGCAGTTTGGAAACTCAAATAGCATGATCTAGGATGTTGTGAATCTTTGTGTACAAAAAAACTGCCCTGAGTAACCATGAGTGTATGAGGCTATTTCTTTCTTCCTCTAACCCCCCCCCCTCCCATGCCTTTGTGCCTGGTGGACTGTTATTAAATCTGTGTGTGGTCACACAGCCTACGGTCTATAAAGCTTGATTCGTGTGTTTTTCTTCCTCTCACCCTTGCCTTTGTTAGCCCACCACTGACCTTTTATCATAGCCTTGAGTCAGTGTAAGAAGTGCTCTGGGCTGACAGGAAACGTTGTCTTCATGGCTCTCTACCCAGTGTAGAAAAATGTCATCCTGCAATACAAACAAGTTCTAATGACCTACAATAACCACATCATTTTGCCGTTAAAAACAATGACTAACATATGAAATGGCTGAAAGCATTGTCTACTTATAATGATAAAAATGGCTAGTGAAAAGTAAGATAATATGGGAACAATAAAAATCAAGCAATATTTTGGGTACAAATCCTAAAAAAAAAATGCTTATTAAAGTATTTGTAGCATTCTGTACTTATATTCATGTTCACTGCTTTATGCCAAGCAAGCAGCTTGTTCACGTATATCTAAACTTTTTTCCACTTTAACAGAAATGCCATGAAATTTTATAATATAATATAAATTTTATAAGAGCTCTCTAGATTTTGAGTGTTGCTCACTATAGTAACTCCTTTACTTTATAAAGTGAAAATATCAGCAAATTGGCTCAGTCAAGGCATTCATCATTCCCACAAGATGAATATTTAAAACCATTTTTTTTCTAAATTAAAAAAGAGGTCATTGTTCCCAGAAGATGACTTTTATGATGCAGTTTAAAAAAATTATTATGTTTTTTTTTAAACACATCAGATACATTTTCTGCACATCAATTTTAAACTGTTGGCTCTGAAAAGACAACATTGATATTTTAATTAATAATAAAGATCCTAAATTGTTTTGCATATTTAGGAAAGTTGTAGCTGGGTAGTGGATACACAATAACACAGGGGTTATTAGCTGGGATATAGCACTGTGATACTGGCTGAGAAAATATGTCTGCTTCGCAAACAATTATTTACTATAAGTCTATTAATTTATATACTTTTTTCAGTATGAATATTTGCCAATGTCATGTGGTATTTCATAGTTGATTGACAGGAAAATAAAAATAAAAATTGCAGCAAGCTAAGATGTTTTATTACACATAAACACATCCTTTTCCTGTGAATAACAGCACAAGTCTTTGGTGCAACTCAGCCTTATCATTCAGCCAATCAAACTCTCAATAATTGCAAAGCATTTGTGGCAATCAAATGTCAAGCAAGCAGCCAGGTGAAAAATGACAAAAGCAGAGTCATGTGCAAGCACAAATTGGCATAGGGAAACACAAAATAAAGTAGTTTCATGTAAAATGTAACAAGACCATAAATCATTCAAGAATGCAGTTAAAGAGCTAAATATGAAAAAAAACAAACACACTTTTTAAAAATGATAAATAGGAACGATAAAGTTTCCATTTGACCCCATGCAAATAAGTACTAAATTGTATCTTTCTTTCTTTCTTTCTTTCTGATCAGTTTATAAATATGCTTTGTGAATTAGTTTGTGCCATATCTATATAATACATGTATGATGCTACGGTCACACATCGCAGAAACTAACATTATGTAAGCTAATGAACCACAACAATAATACCACTTGCCCAGTATTGTGTAGTGTTATTTGGTACTTATTTGCACAGGTGATGAAATTAAAGGGAAATAGATTAAAAGTGATTGCTGTTATAAATATTCCACTGATTCTATTGTTTTGCCTTCGTTATATAAGTCAAAAAGCCACTTGCTTCTGAGTTGCTTTGATGATCTCTGCTTTTTTTGTGATAATTAAAAGTTGTGTTGAATAATGAGATGCTGTCATGTATATTGTTGCATTGAAGTGTCTATTTTTGTATTGAAGTTTTGCATTTGTAGATGTGTTAAAGTGGGTTGATGTGAAGTGACTTGATTGATTGCTTTATGACTCTGTGAACTGAAAACATTTCCATTAATGTGGATAATAAAATTATTCTATTCTATTTTATTAAGATAGGGAGAAAAAGTTGATTTTACTCATTCCTAATATTTTTAAATAACAGATGTAAATAGCACTAAAATAGAAAAGTTTAAATACATATAATAATACAAACGTTCGTCTCTGCATATGTCTATGACTTAAAAAAATCTTGAATTTAAAGCTATAGTGACCTCGTGAACAGATAACTAAGATTATCCTATAATGAGCTTTATCATACTGGGAGACCCACACAATCGATTTTATACCTAATATTGCCAAAGTTAATTTGAAGGCCACTATGAATTATTTTACACAAAATGTTGTTGTGTTCAACCAAATGTTATTCACATGGCAGGGAACATTTGTTGCATCCATTAAAGTGTAAGGAAACAATAGATTCAGGCAAGTGTGACCTCAAGCCTCATTCAGGTATTGCTGGAGAAATACAGTGTCCACATCTGCAGCTACTGTCATATTTTTTTCTGTGTCTTAAACAAAGAAGCACACAAATATGAACAATGACTTGCTCTTTGGGTAATGTTCAACCATGTTATACTTTACCAATACATTTTATACATGTCACTCAGACTGGTGACAAGAAAATCAGTAGGTACCATAGGAACTCAAAGCATCACCAAATTCAGTAACTTAAAAACTGTTACTATATTTCTTTGTATTTAGAGCTTAATAGCAGATTTTAGAATGATAAAATGCAAAAGAAAATTATTGAATGCATTTACTTGCTTAAGTAAACATTAGTGTTTGTAATTCTAAGCTTGTTAGAGGGCGCTGACATTAGCTTCAGTATCATCACACTGAAGCTGAAGCATTATTTTTATGGGTTTCTTGCATAACGTGTTCTATTATGTAATATTATTGTGGAGTTGCTAAAAATTGAGAAGAGGCAGTCAAAAAAAACAACTTACTGGTAACATGTTTGATGGAGCATTCCCATATGTTTAACATTTTAAAAATGCAAGAAAAGAGACTTCACATGAAATAAATGCATTTACATTACTGGTAAAGGTATCTTTTGGAATACGTCCGTGATACACCCCTGCTGTTCATTCTATTTTGCAGGCAGATGTTATTTTCTAAGGTGGCAGGTGAGAGTATCAGAATTTTTCTTTGAAAACTAGAACATTTCCCTTAGAGATCACAAACAAATACACACCAAGCAAAACAAGTCCAAGTCAGGTGTGAATAAATATGTCTAATCTGCCTATAACACTACACTTTCCACAACAATTCAGCATAACAGAACAGATGATTTATTTGCTAACATAAAGCAGAAGAAACTGCCTGTATCAAACTTGTGTTGGCCATTTATTGTTGTGAGTCAAGTCAGAGAGATGACTCAACCTTATAGGACGTTGTGGTTCTGTTTACGGTGTGGCTGCTCTGTCAGCTGCTCCTCTAGTTAGCACTATGTCCTTTAATGGTTGGAATTTAATAAGGCAAAACTTTAATATTATCTGCCACAATGGATATTATACAATGAACAAAGCAGAGCAGTGAAACTGAAAAAAAAAATAAAATACCAAATTAACCTTTTGTTTGCAGAAAAAATAATCTTCTCAGTGCAGAAGCTCTAAATGACCCATGAATGACTTTGGATAACACAAAAAACACATTTCTAAATATACACTTTATAAAAAAAGTGTTAATAATATGGGAGGGTGTATGGTGATGTTACAGCATGAGTATATTGCAGTTGCACCTCTTACTTATAGTTTGATAATGTGTTCACACTTGAGCCACACAAACGCTTCCATAATTTTTTGTTCCTGCCAGTGTTTCACTCCTTTCTCCACACAGTTTTTCTTTAGCTCTGTTTATACTGCCAGCTTTACATACAGGTTTTTTTCACAACTCCTACATTTGAACACATAGACCTTCCACTAAATCGCTGCCTCATAGGCCGTTGACATGGCGTGTTAGATCATTAGGGACAGGACTACTGTTTTGGCTTTTAACATCAGAAAGAAAGCCTACTTGTGAGGCCTTTGAAGCAGAATATTGTAGAGGGAAAAAGCTGTTCAGAAATAAAATTAAAAACAAACGAACAAAAAAAACCCATTGGTGGTTAAAAATAAATATACTTGCTATAAAATTCATGAATAACGTGTGAAATGAAACCATGTCTTGGCCTTAAACAGCTCTGAATATGGTTTCTGCTGAGATGGCCTCATGCCCAGTTTATACAGTTGTATGTCACATTAGACAGCTTAATGGATAGGCCTGTTCTCAACTGTATTCCTTGGCCTGGCAAATGTATTTTTGATAGCCTATTCTGCTTCCGATATTGGATTGTGCATGCTCTGACATCTTTATTCACACACTCTGCAGTACCAAACAGGGAACCAACCACAAAGGATTTAAGGCATTCCTCTTCATGTCAGAGTGGTTTAGCTTTCCTGATCATCAGGAAACCAAATAGCACACACAATGATACTGTTTACATATGTAATTTAACAATGTAAGTTAAATTAACATAAGAATAGTACAACTAGTTTATGTCAAAATATATTATTTTATTTTTAAAAAAGCCCTCATTAGTCTGAAAAAAATTCAAGAATTTAGCACTTTAATAATTACTTTCCTCAGACTTCTGGTTCCACACTTGCATCTCTCCACCCGTCGTTCATCAGTGGCAATCAGCTGGATGGTTCTTAAGACCATCTCAACCTGCCATTCTTTGCCTGTTCATCAGCTCCCTCATGGTGGTAACTCGGCACCTAACATGTCTCATTAGCCAAGTTTTGCTTTGTACTTACTTGTGTGTCTTTTTGCCTCTAGTTCCTTCAATACCCAGACTTACCTGCAACTCAGTCCTCTGGATGCTGGTCACTCACGTTAAACCTTCCAAGTAAGTCTGCAAAAGCATTCTGTGCAAACTCACCTACCCTGCTGCTTGCTGCACTACCACAGGACCTCTTGAAACCAAAAGTTTGGAAATGCAATCTCACTTGCACTCACGGACCCTCACTCCTGGAGCAAACTCACCACCCTGCAAGTAAGCCTTCATCATCCCAATTCATACTCATCCTCAGCCATCCTCAACTATTCATATCTGTCTATACCAGTAGTTTCCTCTTTAGGGACTCTCGCCACATTCCCACGCCTACAGTTCATGTCACTAATCTGAGTAAAGCTTTGTTTAAATCACACCTTAACTGTCCATTGAGTGTGCTTCAGTGTCCACTCCCACAGTCTTAGGTAATTACTGGCCAATCTCCAACCTTCCTTTTATTTCAAAAATTCTTGAAAGAGTAGTTCTCAACCAGCTAACTTATGATCTGCAGAGGAATGGGTTATTTGAAGCATTTCAGCCAGGATTTTACCAGAATACAGAAACAGCATCAGTGAAGGTTATGATCTTCTTATTACCTCTGATAATGGAGTCATATGTGGTTGTTATGCTAGACCTCAGTGCAGCATTCAATACTATTGACCATGATATTTTACTATAGAGATTAAAACATAAATCTGTCTAATAGACTTATAGTTCATATAAACTGGGGAGTCTTCTTCACCCACTAACTTTAGTTATGGAGTTCCACAGGGGTCTGTGCTAGGACCAATTCAAAATAAATGAAATTGAAAGCAATTGAACTGAACTAAATAAATAACAGTGTTTACAAGTGTATTCATGATTCAAACAATAATATGTTTTATGTATAATGTATCTCTTTTGTTTTAATGTTTGTTTGGATTAGCCACATGGGCCAACGAGACAGTATACTCCCAGTGCTGGTCCCAAGCCCCCAAAAATGGAGAAAGTTGCATTAGGACGAGTACCCAGTGTAACATCTTTGCCAAATTAAACATGCAAATTATCAAAAATGATGACCTGTTCGTTGACAATGACTGGCTAAGGAGAAAATGGAGAGGGTTGCTTTGAGAGAGGAGAACATTAGGGATTGGGTGAGATGGAACCAGTAATCCACTGTGGCAAGACCTAAAAGGATGAGCTGAAAGAACAATATGTTTGCATTAAAGCATAGGCAGTTACCTGGAGCATATTTAGTTTATTCATAATTCAATCACCTTATACAAACTATAAGGTGATTGAATCGTTTTAAGAGTGTCTTGAAATCATCATCTCTGCATGCATTTCTCTCTGCATGCTGTTATTCTCTGTGTCTCAAGAAGGCTTTGTGTCAGCATTTCAACACTGTTAATTCTAACAAATTGTATTTACTTATCAATATAAGAACCCAGCTGCTTTGTGGTAAGCAAGTTTAAAAAACTAAACTGTATCAAGTTGCGTGGAAAATGTTTTGTACCTTAAATGCAATATTGGAGTACTGTATATGCTGCATTTAGGGTTGCTTCTCATTATCACTGTAGATGCAGACTTCAGAAGGTTAATGCTAGTCTTATGGTTCTGCAACTGTGTCTGTTTGCATCTGCAGGCTGGGCCATTTATATGGATACACCGTAATAAAATGGGAATGGTTGGTGATATTAAAGTCCTGTTTGTGGCACATTAGTACATGTGAGGGGGCAAACTCCTCAAGATGGGTGGTGACCATGGTGGCCATTTAGAAGTCGGCCATCTTGGATAAAACTTTTGTTTTTTCAATAGGAAGAGGGCCATGTGACACATCAAACTTATTGGTAATGTCACAAGAAAAACAATGGTGTGCTTGGTTTCAACGTAACTTTATTCTTTCATGATTTATTTCCAAGTTTCTGACCACTTATAAAATGTGTTCAATGTCCTGCCCATTGTGTTGGATTGTCAATGCAACCCTCTTCTCCCACTCTTCACACACTGATAGCAACACCGCAGGAGAAATGCCAGCACAGACATCCAGTATCCGTAGTTTCAGGTGCTGCACATCTCGTATCTTCACACCATAGACAATTGCCTTCAGATGACCGCAAAGATAAAAGTCTATGGGGGTCAGATTGGGAGACCTTGGGGGCCATTCAAGTGGCCCACGACGACCAATCCACTTTCCAGGAAACTGTTCATCTAGGAATGCTCGGACCTGGCACCCATAATGTGGTGGTGCACTATCTTGCTGGAAAAACTCAGGGAACGTGCCAGCTTCAGTGCATAAAGAGGGAAACACATCATCATGTAGTAATTTCAAATATCCAGTGGCCTTGAGGTTTCCATTGATGAAGAATGGACCCACTATCGTTGTACCCCATATACCACACCAAACCATCAGTTTTGTTGGTCCAACAGTCTTGGAGGGATCCATCCAATGTGGGTTAGTGTCAGACCAATAGTGGCGGTTTTGTTTGTTAACTTCACCATTCACATAAAAGTTTGTCTCATCACTGAACAAACTCTTCTGCGTGAACTGAGGGTCCTGTTCCAATTTTGTTTTGCCCATTCCGATCTGGGTCATCCTCATTGAGATGCTGCAGTAGCTGGAGTTTGTAAGGGTGCCATTTGTGAGTAGCCAATATCCGCCGAAGGGATGTTCGACTGATCCCACTCTCCAGACATGCGGCGAGTGCTACGCTGTGGGCTCTTGCTGAATGAAGCTAGGACAGCCACTGATGTTTCTTCATTATTGACAGTTTTCTTGCGTCCACAGTTTGGCAAATCCAACACTGAACCAGTTTCCTGAAACTTAGCAAGCAGTTTGCTAACTGTAGCATGGGAGATGGGTGGTCTCGTAGGGTGTCTTGCATTGAAATCTGCTGCAATGACCCGGTTACTGCGTTCACCAGATATCAACACAATTTTGATCTGCTCCTCATGTGTTAACCTCTTCGACATGTCAATGGCTGTGAACAAAGAGAAACTTGTAAATAACTCATGAAAGAATAAAGTTACGTTGAAACCACACCATTGTTTTTCTTGTGACATTACCAATAGGTTTGATGTGTCACATGGCCCTCTTCCTATTGAAACAGCACCTGAAACTACGGATACTGGATGTCTGTGCTGGCATTTCTCCTGCGGTGTTGCTATCAGTGTGTGAAGAGTGGGAGAAGAGGGTTGCATTGACAATCCAACACAATGGGCAGGACATTGAACACATTTTATAAGTGGTCAGAAACTTGGAAATAAATCATGAAAGAATAAAGTTACGTTGAAACCAAGCACACCATTGTTTTTCTTGTGACATTACCAATAAGTTTGATGTGTCACATGGCCGTCTTCCTATTGAAAAAAACAAAAGTTTTATCCAAGATGGCCGACTTCTAAATGGCCACCATGGTCACCACCCATCTTGAGGAGTTTGCCCCCTCACATGTACTAATGTGCCACAAACAGGACTTTAATATCACCAACCATTCCCATTTTATTACGATGTATCCATATAAATGGCCCACCCTGTATATTCACTTACAAAGTGGAGTTTTCAGCCTGTGTAAACATGCTCCTTGCAGTCAAGTGAGGCAAAGAAGGAAGGGAATTCACCAGAAAAATTCACCAGGAATGGGAGAATCCCACAGACTGGTTGTACTGCCTCCATCTGGCAACAGATGCTGTCTGCAGGTAGACGGGCTGTCCACAGCTCCCTAAAGTCTGCCAACACACTTCCAACAGAGAAACATGTTCAGCTCATAACATTTGGGCTTTTAGTGTATGTCAGTGAAGTTAAATTCAGCCCAGCTGCTAGGACTCTTAATTGTAACTGGTCATTTTTTTTTGAAATAGCAGAAAAGCAACAGTGTTTCTTTCCATGACTGCTTAATATCTGCTTTTGGTTTAGTTTGATTTCTTTTAACAATACTCCTTAGCTGCTCAATTTTGTGCTCATTAGCCAGTTGGTAACTGCAGAGGTTTTAAAATATCTTCTCTAAGTCTTTGTAATTGGCTGGGCAATGGTATAATTTAGATGGCAAATTAAGTGGCGGTGGGTTAACGGAGGAAATAAAACAAATGTTACATTTTATGGTGAGATTTGCATCTTGCCTAAGATGACTACATGTATAATTAAACTAGACAATTCAATATTTCTAAAGCAAATGCTGAGCTTTAAACTAAGGTAATAAATGCACATGATCAATAACAATGGAAGAGTGAGTTAGTACAGTGGACCACAGTAAGCATGTATACAAGTTGCTTAAAAGAAGCAGAAAGCTTTCAAAACTTTTAAACTAAGCCATAGTGTACAAATAAGGTTTGCTTCACACGACTTTTGTTCACTTAATCTTGTCTGCACAACACAAAATTTTGCAGTTTGACACCATATACAAGAAGGAGCCCTGACTAAGTAAACTCCTACATGGAAAACAACCATTATAAGAGCTTTGCAGTTCTTGATTACCCATTACAAACTGCAGAAAACATTGAATAAATAAATATATATTATAACATTCTCTGCTCATCAGTTTGTTACACTGGTATTATAAAGTACTACTAAATATTTTCGTCTAATGTTGTTCCAAATTTTCTGTGAAAAAATCATAAAAAAGCATACAACTAAAAATAAGACTGAAAAAAACCTGTTCTTTTTCATTCTTATTTAAAATATTTTCGTAAACGCATCATTTAATAATTATTATATAACCAAAATGTTGAAACTTTTGAGTAGTTCTTAAAAACTAATATCAGGTCACATTGTGCTGCTGAATTTAAACCTAATCATCTCTTGTGAACCAGCAGAAGAAAATCTTTTCCTCTGACAAAAAAAAGCTTTGTCATTACTGTCCATCAACTTTCATCATGTGTATTGATAAAATGCTGCAGCATTCACAAAGAGAGAGCACATGCTCAATACTGTGACATGATAGCAGACTGACCCATGCTTATAATTCACCCCCTTCCTTTCTTACATGGACTTTTACTATAAAAGAGACATCTTTCACAGTAAGTACATCACATGATGCCTTTTCTGGCCTTGAAAGCAATGTGGATGTCAGTGTTTTCAGTGCCCTGATCTTCTATGTCCTTACCTTTGTTGAAAGCGAACAGGATTTGCCTTGTATTCATTACAAATACTGTAACTTTAAAGAAGTAGTCTCATCTCCCAGGTAAGTGTGTGTTAAAAGGTCTTAGCTAGGCAAGTCATTTGATCAATGGAGGCTCTAAGCGTTATTCAGTTCATTGCAACCCCTGCTCTGTGCTCCATTGTGACTCAAGAGATTAGACTGGTGTGCACAGGCATAACACTACACCTACTGTAAAAGAGCCCACTGTTCAAGCTCAGTACATATAGGCCTTTCAGATGCTCCCTGCTTGAGCTTACAGTGTGCACTTGAGGCAGAAAATAGCACAGTGTGTAATGTTTTTCAGACAGGATGAGAAGGAACATATTGGTGGTCCTTTCCTACTACTGTCAACTCCTTATCCCTGGAAATCTCTCCCAAGTCTGACAGTTTCTGGCTTGCGATCCATGGTTGTCAATACACTGTCGTTCATCCCTACACACTCTCCTTAAACCAGCAGCTTAAAATGGAACCTCAATATTTGCATTCCAATTAGCATAAATGTAAGAAAGTGGAACAAGTAGCTTTGAAAGTCATCCAGCAAAACGCATATTCAACCGGCAGAAAAAAAAAAGCGAGCATGTGTATGGGTGAAAAGGAGAGAAGGAGCAAGTAGAAGAAAAAAGAACAAAAAGAAATAGGGAAAGGGAGGGAGAGTTCCGTATTATAATAGCGGGTTTTGGGCTACACATTTGAATCAGTGGTGTATGTCTTTTATGAGCTTACAACTTCACACTGCGTGGAAAATCCGCCCCGCTGCCAGGGTTTTTTGGCATTCAGAATGTCATTTTTAATGACATTCCCCTCTGAGATCTGATCCCACTGATCAAAGATGCTCTGACTTCAAGTTAACACGTCAACAAGTATGAGGGTCTTGGTGTGGCACACAAGAAACGCACTGGAAAATGCGGAGAATGGTGAAATTGGTTTATTGTATGCTACTTTGGCATAAGGAAGGGTTAACGCTTGGTTGTGCATAGTGGCTTAAAGGCGGATCTTTGGATGACTGAGTGTGTGGAGGGCCTGTATGTGGTTGTGTGGGTGGTGCAGTTCAGAAAGGTCACTTTCCTCTGCAGTGGTAGGCCAAATGTGAGGAGGGATGTAGAACGTTTACATTTAGTTGATGCCGAAAATCTTAGTTAAGTGTTAAAAACTCACAGCTATCAGTTTGTTCTCTGTCGATTCATCCGTTATCTTTCATTTATCTGAAGTCGGGTGAGGGTTGCAGCAGGCTAAGCAGCATATGCCAGACGTCCTTTTACCCACCAACGCTTTTCAGTTATTCCTGAGGGATCCTGAGGTATTCCCAGGCCAGAAGAGATATGTAATTTCTCCAACATATTCTGGGTTTACCCCACGGACTTCTCCAGTTTCATGTGCACAGAACACCTCCAAAGAGAAGTTCCCAGGAGGCATCCTAACTAGATGCCTGAACCACCTTAGCTGGGTCCCTTTCTATTTTTTATTCAGTCTCTGGATTTAGATTTAGATTTTGGCCAATAAAAGTAATACATATCTTATCAACATATCTCATTAAAGTTTTAGTCTTATTCATTTGGACTAAACTATCTTGTCTTTTGTCTGTGAAGGTTCTCAGTCATCCAGGTCATCGTAGTCAAAGGAGCTTGCAAAGAAAAGCGTCTGGACTTCTTTAAGTTACTTTCAACTTGCAACTTAAAGAAGTCCAGACGCCTTTCTTTGCAAGCTCCTTTGACTATCTTGTCTTTTATGCTTTCTGTTTATTTTATTATTATTTAATACGATTAAATCAGTGGAATTACTTGATATCTGCGCGGGTCATTTTTGGTTACAATACAGAAATCAAATTAAACTACTGGGAAGGTAAAGAAAACAAATATTTATGAAATAAACAAAACATCTTCTAAAAAATGCAGTCAAAATAAAAGTACTAAAACCTGCAGTTTCTGACTAAAGACTATGTTAAACAGAACATTTGCAACCTGGCCTCTACAGCATATTCTGATATATGTTAAACTATTTTATAACAATATACGATAAATTACAATATAATAAATTATATTATTTAACATATTTTTCAAAAAAGCCACAAATGGGCCTTTTTTCTACCCTGTAAAAGACCACCAGCAGATGACTGGTGAACACTGGGTACAGTAAACAAACAGGAGCCCTGTGCCATAAAGCAAAGACTTAAGCCCTGATAATACTCCAATGTGGACACATACAACTGGAGACCTCACCACTGAGTAGCCATTCCTTTGTACTTCCTTTCAAGTCCACTCCCTGTGGCACATCAACAGTTAGAATGTAAATTCTTTGCAGACAGTCCTTCTTGAATTCATGATATTTTCTTTTATTAATTTGCTTGTTTGTTTGTTTATTTATTGTACTTTCTGCCCACCCAAACAGACACACATGCACTGAAATATCTCTCCGCAAACTGGACAAACACTGACGCCATCACATATGCAGAACACTGCCTACAGAGTGGCATTTTCCACTGGTCCCTTGCTGCTAAGGGCTCCCTGGCAAAGAGGAGGCTCCTCCAGGGTCAGTACCTCAGGGACAAGGAATGGTGCTGGCCAAACTCCACAGATTAGATTGAGGTCATAATGGAGGGATAGAGTTGAAGCTGATGGGTGTAGTGTGTGTGTGTGTGTGTGTGTGAGGGAGGTGGACAGATATGCTTAAAGGAAAATTGTACACAGAAGCAGAAATGCTAGCAGACAACACTGGCAAATAAAGTGAAAACAAATGTCATCTAGTGGCAACTCAATGAGCTCCACTTCCTGTTTATGTGCCATCTCAGTGTTGAAACCAAAGTTGGGTAAGAGCTAATTACATTTGATCTGAATTGCAAAACCAGACATGAGGTTGATTGTTGAAAATTTAACTAGCCATAAGTCTTAATGTAGGCAAGAATGTTGCCTAGTAGTAATTTTACAATTGTGAAAAAAACTGTAGTTGACACAGTATTTACCAAAGTACCTTTTTTTAAAGCTAAAGAATCTGACAAAACATTAAGAGTAAATATACAAATTTATATATTAAAAAATTCCCCTCTCGCCCCTGTGGGCAGTCTTTATCCTTCAAGCTCGGGTCGTCCACCAGAGGCCCGAGAGCTTGAGGGTCCTGTGCAATATCTTTGCTGTTCCTAGGACTGCGCTCTTCTGGACAGAGATCTTCTATGTTGCTTCTGGGATCTGCTGGAGCCACTCGCCCAATTAGGGGATCGCTGTCCCGAGTCTCTGATTACCTCTGGGACCACTGCTGCCTTCACCCTCCACATCTTCTCGAGCTCTTCTCTGAGCCCTTGGTACTTCTCCAGCTTTCCATGTTCTTTTTTCTGATGTTGCTGTCATTCGGTATCACTAAAGCCGTCTTCCTCTGCTTGTCCACCACTACTATGTCTGGTCGGTTAGCCATTTTGTTTGTCTGTCTGTATCTGGAAGTCCCTCTGTTTTACCTGAGAATGACCGATCTTACCTTGGTCATTCTCAACCACCCTATGGGGGTGTGTCCCATTTTGTTACCTCAGGACTTCCAGGCCATACTAGGCACACATGTTTCCCTATACTATGCCGGCCACTTAGTTACAGTGTTTAATGTATACTCTCCCTGCTAGCATCTTGCACCCTGCTGTTATGTGCTGGACTGTCTCAGGGGCATCTTTGCACAGCCTGCACCTGGGGTCTTGCCTGGTGTGTTAACCGCAGCCTATATTGATCATAGTTGGTATCCATAGCCAGTCTTATCAATGATCTCACTGAGGAGCATCAGGCCTATGCAGAACAGCAGTGGGGACAGGACATCTCTTCCACCTGACATTTCAAAGGTGTGTAGTGTTACCACTGAGATGTGAATTTTGATTTTCAGTCAATCTCTTTTTTGTTTTTTTTTGTTATGCCCACGTGCATTTGACTCATACTAAGAGCTCAAATCTCTTTGTGCCTCTTTAATGAACCAAAACAACATTTTACTTCACAGTGTCCCTTACACTGCAGCAACAAGTGATGATGATGCTTTTCTATATAATGTTACTTGGGGTGATTACCCAAAATGTAAAAAAAATTAAATAATCTTTTCTTGTGAGCTGCAAGATGAAGACCTGATGATTGAGAGGATTTAAAGGACATTTTTTTTTATCAGTTTCTACACTGTGATATGTGCACACTGAGAATGCTTTAAGTTGGTTTACATTATTTACATATTAAAGTGAGTAACTCGTTAAATCTGGATAGTTTTGGATTATATTTCTAATTAATATATTTAACATGGAGTATAAACAAAAAACAGAGGAAAAAATCCCTACGGTTTGCTTGGTTTTACATCAAGCTTTTTCATACTAACAAAATTTATATCGTTTTTCAAACAAGCTTACGGTAAACACTAATGCCCTTTTCTAAAATCAGAAAAAGGGCATTAGTGTGGAAGAGGGGCATTAGCAGAAAATAAAATAAACAAAGTAATAAAATAACCACAATAATCAGTAGCACTGAAGTACCATTAAATTTTCCTCTGACATGACAATCAAGAAACCACACTTAATACAGTCATTCATTCTGTTCAATCTCAGAAATCCCTACTCTGTTCTTTTTCACATACACACCTTTAAAACGAGGAGACTTTTCCTTTTAGATGAGCTAATAACAAAACAATCCCTGCTGATATGTTTTAGAGTAGATTTCTCTCTTCTGTTTGCCTGTTTGTAGTTTCTTTTTAATCATTTACAGAGAAATGCTTGCCATGCTCTTGATCTTGAAAACAAGCCAAGATCTGATTTTAATCAGACACATCACACAAGAGTGTGTGCATACATGTACTCAGAACAGTTCAAAATCTAGAGACTGTACCCATAACAATAACTTACTAAAAGTACCTTTTATTAAATGGAAAATGAAAGCTGTCAGAGCATTCTGTGTTTTTTTTAAAGCAATGAAAATATTGTTTAACCTACGTTTTTACACATACACACCTGTTGTTGTCTTCTTCTTCATCTCTCATTCTCTCTCTGTTATCCTTCTGATCTCCTCCTCTTTTTCCTCTTTTCAGCACCTCTTGACAGTCCCACAGTCCCACTCCCGGATGAATGTAGAAACAATAATGAAGTAGAGCCCTGAGAGCTTTTATCAGGAAAAGCACTTATGGTATATGTCCACTTAGAAAACTGTTTTTTTTTTTCTTTGTAAAGAACAAAAAAGGTAATAATAACAACAATGATGGTAAAACAGAAATATTTCCTGGAAAATCTCTTCTTCGGTTGTGAGGTGCAGCAGGCCCTGTACTGGTGAACGCAGCCTAGCTTCTTCATTTAAATGCAAACTTTAATGTCATATTGTGAACCAGATTAGCTTGCATGTCATTGCACCGAACCTCTGAACAACTTTAAAGTTAATGGCAATGTTTCATTCCTGAATTTGTTGGGAAAAAATGCAATTTTATAAATTTTTTTTCTGTTTTCCTGTCATGCCTGTTTCAATTATTTTGGAAGTACATATTCATTAGCTAGCCGACTTTGGGAGAGACCAGTTGCCTCAGCAGTTTAGAGGAGAAAAGCCCAGGTAAATACAGACTTCTGTATTCTAACAATTGTGTAATTGTTGTGATAATATATGGTTTTAAGATCTAATGTTTGAAATAACACAAATCCAGTATTTTTTTTCATTTGCCTCCTTGATGGGCCTCTACCTGTACATTAATCTCTGGGCACATGCCCAGAATGCCCATTGGATACAGTGTTAAATTAACACTTTTGACAGTGTTATATGTTTAAAAGTAACCTAGTCAGTTTTGAAGATTAACAAAGACTAACACTGAGCAGTGCTCATTTTCTAACACTGGAAAATAACTCAAAATGTTAGAAATATTCCAGTGTTAGAAAATCAGCACTGCTCAGTGTTAGCCTTTGTTAATCTTCAAAACTGACTAGGTTACTTTTAAACATATGACACTGTCAAAAGTGTTAATTTAACACTCAACAGTGTTGTATTTAACACTCAGAGGTGTGGACCCATATAGACACTCTCCAGTGTTAATTTAACACTGGAGATTTTGCTGTGTATAAAAATTTATGGGGGTACCAAAAATTAATTATTTATTCTCAATGATCCCAACTAAACCGCCACAAGATTGGTTCAGATCTCTAGATTCATATATGTCCAAATTCCTTTGGAAAAATAAACCCCCACATATCAGCTTAAAAACATTACAAAGGACCAAGGATAAAGGAGGATTAGAATTACCTAACTTTCAGCACTACTTCTTAGTCAACAGGCTTCAATTTCTCTCAGAATGGCTAAAACATCTTAGACAAACCTTGGCTAGATGTAGAACAAGCACTTTGCAATAATCTAGAGATTTCAGATCTACCATTTATCAGCTCAAACATCCAACGACATGAATGCTTTAAAAGCATCAACATCAGCTCTTCTCTGACAGCATGGTGGGAGTTTTTAAAATTGACAGAGTCTTCATTAATCCCATGCAAACGTACACCTATCTGGAACAACCCTGACATATTACAAAACAATAATATGCTAAACTTTCCAGATTGGAGTGGTAAAGGAATCAAATACTTAGAACATATATTAGAAGGAACAGAATTTGTTTCATTTGACAGACTAGTTACACAATATGGGATCAACAAGAAAAGATTTTTAGAATATCAACAAATTAAATCCATAGTAAAAAAGAAATTTAAACCGGGTCAAGTTGAACTACAAACACCACCAAGTGTGGTTCAATTTCTTACTCTTAAAACCCCAAAATTACTTTCCAAAATATACAGAATGCTTTCTAAAACAGATGAATCAATATCACTTCCTATTGCAAAATGGGAAGCGGATTTATCAGTTAACTTAGACCAAAACCTCTGTACTGGTGAACGAGGGTTTTTGTAACTGGATTTTTGCAGAATAGTCTAGAATTCCTATTTAGAAAATATCTGTATTTGACATAAAGTTGGTTTTATGTTTTCTGTGAACAAACCTTGATTTATTGATCTCCTGATGATGAACTCACTTTTGTTCTGCCAGATTGTGCCTTGAATACAACTGATAGGATTTAGATTGCTATGCAGTGCCCGCTCAGAATCCTTCAGCCTGGCCATGATTTGACACGGCACAAGCCAGTCACAGCTCTGAAAAGTAATTTGACCTCTGATACTCAGTTTCCATGCTGTCTTCCCCTACTAAGCATTTTTTCCATGTGAAATCAGATTTGTAGTTATGAAGTTTCTTTTTTTTTAATTTGGCTTTTCTTGTTAGACAGGGCACATGTACAGGAAACAAATTAACAGATAAAAGGACACAAACCTCTTACCTTATTTCCCACAGGAAATAAGGTAAGAGGTTAGGTGTCTCTAACCCTAGCATTTAATCTATTAATGTTTTGTTAATTCCGCATTTAATTCACAATTCTTGTGTCTGCTTGTGGGATTCTGAAAACAGCTGACAGCTTTGACAGCAACTGAAGCAAAAACTCAGGTGTGAGAGAAGTTGTGCAAGGCCATCGTCCCAGTCTCATTCCTTCTGAGGTTCACCCGGTCAGGTGAATGGATGGATGGATGGATGGACTGCAATTCTAGGTTTCTGTGGGTTATACTGGAAAAAAGTGGCAATTGTTATTGCATTGTCAGCACATGGTGGATAGAGGGTTATATGCCCTCTAGTATAGCATGAGCATATTACATTGGCATGCCTTTATATTCTATCACACATTACAGGATCCACACTGGTCAAAAGTTAATGTTACATTAAGTACCAAAGCAGTAAAACGTAAAATTATACAGAGAGTCTTAGAGACTGCTTGGAGATGAGGATACCCTTTATTCCTGGCAGGTTGGTAGTGAAGAAACATATGCACCTATTCTAGCCAAGCTAATTATCAGCTCCCAGCATAATTAAGGCTTATAGATGAGCAAACATAATTAGTAGGCATTATGCGGACCTAATGGGGGGAGAGAACAGGTGAGCATGTTTTCAGTCCTTTGTTTATGAGCTAAGGGTATACTTTAATGAGGCAGGAGAATAAAAGTTGATTAGTTATGACCTAAATGTGTCCTTATATTGCTTTGATGGAGAACAAGTTGTAGTATATCTGGAGCACTGGTGCATTATTGACCAATCTAAATCTACATGGTTTATGTAAGTATGGCTGCTGATGTGAATAAAATTGACAGGCTGAATTTTCATACAGTACATTTCAACCCAGTCAGCATACAGTACACTCTGTGTTTGAAGATATATGTGACACTAAAGTAATAGACACACTACAGTGTCTCAGTAATCAAAGCGTAACTAACAATGTGGTGTGTTATTGGCCTTTAGGGAAAATCATTGATCATAGTGTAAGTATTGGTCGTGTAGCTTGTTTATGACGAGACATAGGTGGGCCGCGAAGCATTTGAGTTTCTGTGAAGGACCTAATAATTGGGCACATGTCATCACTGAATGAAAAAGCTGTCCCAACGGCAGGAGCAATCCTGTCCTACATGACATGTTCTAAAATACTACAGGAGTAAATCTGGCACAGTATAAAAACTGCTCCCTGTATGTGTGTATGATGCTGTTTGTCTATAACGAGCTGAAACTGGGGCCTTGCAAACAGTATAAAGAAAGAAAAAAAACCCATAATAACGTCCCTCCCAAAGAAAGTTGGGTACTTTGAAAACAAGGCCTAATTAAAGCAGTTTACCAGTTATCTTTAAATAAGAGCATTTGTGTCCTTGCTCATTTCCCTCACGAGTATAAGATGTAGGGTTGTAGGCGGGGACATGGGGGGTCTTAATTTGTCGTGAAGAATGCACTTCTCTTGGGGTGGCCTAATGAAAGTGAGATCAAAAGATTAGTTAATATTCAGCCACATTTATTAAACACAATGCTGATTGTGAGCAAACAGCAGTATTAGAAAGAATCCTTGCAGGGCACTGGCTATGGCTGATAAGCTTCCATTAAAAGGTTGGTGTATCACATAGGCACCACTCTGGGCGTTTTGCTGAGAACAGAATAATATTTATTCCCACTCTGTTTGAAATCTAATTCTGCCTTCTTAACAGAACAGTCAGAGCTCACTTAGGAGATGGTCTGCGCCATAGCATGTGTCTAATAGCTAAGCTTTGAACCTCCCGCTATGATTCGACAGGAGTTTGATCAACACAGCTTGTAGAATCAATGCTATTAGTTATGAGCATATGAGTAGCCCTTGCAGTGCCACTGAAACAATATGCCCTTGTCCACACTTACTGTTGAGACTATTTTTGGGAAGGACAATGTGCACATTCTGGGTCACTGCCGCACAACCAGATATACAGTTCATCACTATAGACTTGGATTTGCTTTGAAGGTCACAGAGTCATCTGTTTTCCAGTCACATATTCAATACATCTGTTTTGTAGCCTCAGCAACTTAACTTAACACTGCCATGTGGTTGTTTTTTTTTCAAACGTTCACAACGGGAAAGACGGAAGGTTTTCAGGTGCCACAAGTGTGAACATGAGTGTTGAGTGACTGGTTGTTTAAAAAAATGATGGGGTTTAGGTTTAGTTAATATCTTTTTTTTTTAGCAAACGTTCAAATTATGGTAAACCAGATGACACCAATTTATAGAATAACCTTTTTTTTCCATTGTACATGTATAATGAAATAGTGAGTGACATAGCTGGACAGGCCATCGGCCCACCGGGCATTTGCCCATATTTCGTTTTTATGGGCCGATGATTATTTTTTTTAATCCTTTTTTTTTTAATGGTATAAACAACGAAAGGTGGTGGATTAGCCAGAGGCTGGCTGATGTGTAAAAATAACTCAGTTGTTTGGTGGTGGCTATAGCGGAGCTAACATAAAGGACAGGCAGGTGGATGAGGGAAAGGGGAGGCAGGAGAAGGAGAGACCCGAGGCAGCCGCCGGTGTTGTGCCAAAAAGTGATCGCCTGCCAAAAACAGATTTCCAATGTTTCCGTGTTTTTTATGTGTAATATCTTTACGTATGTTGGTAAATAGAGTTGGGTGAACAGGGTTTACAAAGGGATTATATATAAAATTTAAAAATTACCTGTTTTTTTTAAATATCTTTATAACTCTGTGTTATTATAGACATATAGACACATATTATAGACCAACAAGTTACTTATAACAGTTTAAATATGAGCAATCCGTTTTTGGCAAACACCAGAAATCAGTTTTTGGCAGACAATCACTTTTTGGCACAACACCGGTCCGAGTGTCAGGTGAACTGAACTTCAGGTAAGAAGTTATGACCTGCAGTCTATCTGGGTCAGAAATAAACCAAGTTTAGGTATAGGTTCAGGTTTTATTAGGTTAGGTTTAGGTATTTTTGTTGTGCTGACTTTTTACCGTCAGTTACAATAACTCATACTGTGTACTAGCTAGCATGACGGAGTTTCTATACAGCTGGGTGGGTGCTATGATGTTACTGATAGCGAACTTTACTAACTAACCTCATGAATAAAATAGAGTGTCCAACCGTCCCGTAAAAAACGGAATCGTCCCATATTCAGAGAAAATATGACGTGTTTCACGACAGCGAGACCTGGAGGGGCGTGATTGGGAGGAACGGCCTCCCCGATCTGAACCCGAGTGGTGTTTTGTTATTGGACTTCTGTGCAAATCACAGTTTGGCCATAACGAACACCTTATTCAAACATAAGACTGTCCATAAGTGCACGTGGCACCAGGACGCTCTAGGCCGCAGGTCGATCATCGATTTTGTAATCATATCACCAGATCTGCGACCACATGTTCTGGGCACTCAGGTAAAGAGAGGGGCTGAGCTGTCAACTGATCACCACCTGGTGGTGAGTTGGATCAGGTGGCGGGGGAGGACGCTGGACAGACCCGGTGCACCTTAACACGTAGGGAAGGTGTGCTGGGAACGCCTAGCAGAGGCCCCATTCTGCGAGATCTTCAATGGACACCTCCGGCAGAGCTTCAACAGCATTCCGAGGGAGACTGGGGACATTGAGTCCAAATGGACCATGTTCAGCATCTCCATTGCCGAAGCTGCTGCATTGAGCTGCAGCCGCAAGGTGGTTGGTGCCTGTCGTGGTTGTAACCCCGAACCCAAAAGTGGACACCAGGGGTGAAGGGAGCCAATCGGGCTGAAGAAGGAGTCCTATCGGGCTTGGTTAGCCTGTTGGACTTCGGAGGCAGCTAATAGGTACCAACAGGCCAAGCGGAATGCGGCTCGGGCAGTGGCTGAAGCAAAAACTCAGGTGTGGGAGGAGTTCGGAGAGGCCATGGAAAAAGACTTTTGGACTGCCTCGAAGAGATTCTGGCAAACAGTCAGGCATCTCAGGAGGGGAAAGCAGTTCTCCACCTGTGTATAGTGCTGGCGGAGCACTTCTGACTTCAACTGAGAAAATTGTCGGGCGGTGGAAGGAATACTTCGAGGACCTCCTTAATCCCCACGTCTTCTGAGGAGGAAGCAGAGTCTGGGGATGAGGTGGATGACCCGCCAATTTCCAGGGGAGAGGTCACTGAGGCAGTTAAACAACTCCTTGGTGGTAGAGCCCCTGGTGTGGATGAGGTCTGCCCCGAGTTTCTGAAGGCTCTGGACATTGTAGGGCTGTCCTGGTTGAGACGCCTCTACAATGTTGCGTGGAGATCAGGGGCAGTACCCCTGGACTGGCAGACCGGGGTGGTGGTCCCCATCTTTAAGAAAGGGGATCAGAGGGTGTGTTCCAACTACAGGGGGATCACACTCCTCAGCCTCCCTGGGAAAGTCTATGCCAGGGTGCTGGAAAGGAGAGTTTGTCCAGTAGTCGAACCTCAGATACAGGAGGAACAATGCGGTTTTCGTCCTGAATACTGGACTTTATCCTCTCAGGGATACTTGAGAGCGCATGGGAGTTTTCCCAACCAGTCTACATGTGTTTTGTGGACTTGGAGAAGGCATTCGACCGTGTCCCTCGGGTGTCCTGTGGGAGGTGCTGCGGGAGTATGGGGTGTCTGACTCATTGCTACGGGCCATTCGAGCAATTCCTGTTGCTGCCATTGTCCTTGTGATTTCTAGCTGCTTTTGTCACAAAAAGCATCCTTAAAATCAAGGCTTGAAATTACAACAAAAACGAAGTTACAGAACTCACATTTTAAGTGTGTCACTTTATTTTTATCTATTTTACCACTGTTTTTAAATTTTGAGTACTTCACTGATGCATTTCGGCTACAGTGGTAAATGCAAAATCACAACTTAAATTAAGAGTGAATTACAGTATAACCACATGCAGTGGCTATAAGTCTACTTGTTCAGTTTGGTGAGACTTTTTTTAAATCGGTGTTTTGGGTTTGTTAGTCTTTAATATTGCCTGGACACTAGAGAGAAGACAGGAAAGCTGGGCGAAGGCACACATGAAATGGCTTCAAACCTGGGCACTACATTAGCTCTGCATTGGCCTTAAGGCCTGCTCAATCCAATGAGCTAAACCAGTGCCCCAAGTTTGAGAAGAATTCATGGTACAAAAATTAAGTATATCAGATGCATGTATATCACTGAACCGATGAACATTTCTCCACCCACCCCAGGCATATAGAGCATGTCTTCTTGACCCCATCATCACAGCTTCATCTCCCTGCTGTGGACATAACCGCTTTAGGTGGTTAGACAGTGCATTTACATTATTAAAACCAAAACCCCATATTTAGTAACCCCTGCTGAATTGCTCTCTCACATTCTTTCTGTATCTTTCTACATCTCTCACTCTGTCCTCGCTCCTATTTATGGTGGATCCATACTCAGCAGGACATTTCTTTGCATTATCAATCTCACTGCTTTATGCCATTATTTCACTCTTGTACATGGGGTTTACTATTTCCAAAGGCCTGTTGTTTTCATTTCCATTTAGCTCTTTCTTACTGAGTATCAGTCTTCACAGGCATGTAGTTTAAAAGGGTTCTGTGGAGAGGAAGAAAAAAAAGCAAAAAAAAAAGCATATGACTTTAAAGGAGTCTTACTGGAAGCCGATGCAGAGCTAACCAAAGCCTAGCTCGTTTTGAGAGAACACCAGTTCAATTGTCCTTTTTTTCCTCAGGATTTCAGCTGAAAAGAGAGAAGCAGTAGTGTCAGACAAGAGAGTCAACACTCTGTGAATATTTTCCCTTGTTGGCTCATTTTATTTTATGTCAAAACTATACAAAAGTAATTTTGGTTAAAGAAAAGAAAAAAAAGAGAGAAAAGATCATAACACAGTGGACTTTTGCTCAAATTGCAGAACAATTGTAAATGAATTGCCTTTCATTCATGTGGTGACACTACGATTTAGTGCAGCCTGTGTGAAATTGTCTTTTTGCAATTTAAGTAGAAAACTTGAAAAAACTTAACTTTTCTTGTCTCTTTAATTTGTTGTCTGCAATTAATGTACAGTTGGATGAATATGTTTTTGTACAATGACACTTATTTGGCCTCTGTACACTGCCACCATGTTCAAATGAAATAATAAAGATGTGATTGAACTGCAGACTTTGTTTCAAGAGATTCTACATATTTATTTAGTCTACTAAACGTTTTAAAAGTAATTCTACAAAATTAATTTTATTATGTTAAACTAACAGACAGATAGTTGGTGGAGCTGCAGTAATGCAGATATTGTATCAGTCAGTCATGGTGAAGAGAAACCTGCGTGTGAAACCAAACCCACCTATCTACAGTTCTGGTAAATCTACACTGTCACTCTCATCTATGACCAAGAACTGTTTGTATTGACAAAAAAATGTGATGACAGTAACAAGCGAAAACACACCAAAGCTGAGTCCTCCACAGTGCCTGTATCTTGGCGTATCTCACTTCGCTTGTTTAGTATTAAGTCTGTGCACAGTTTAGCCACATGTCAGACTGGGACAACCAGGTGGTTGGGCACGGCTGATTCCCATGGAGTTCTCAAGGAGGTTATCCTGGGAAGAAGGTACAGCCAGTACAACTTGGTTGATGCAAGTCCATCCGGCAGGTCAATTAGGGTTCAAGACTTTGTTTTGAGCATGATTTTGCAAACTTTACAATCGTGTGTGTGAAAATGCTGGGTACATTTCTTTGTTTTACTTGAAAAACCTGAAGTAGAGCATGTCTCAGGAGGAGGCCCCAGGGTAGAAGCAGGACACACTGTAAAGATTATGTATCTTTTCTGGCTTGGGAATCCCTCACTAGACGAGGTGACTGGGGAGAGGGAGGTCTGGGAATCTTTGCTTAGACTGCAGCCACCATGACTTGGACCTGGATAAGTGACAGAAAATGGATAGAAAAATGAATTTAAATATAAGAATTGTTTTTAAGTAACTGTCCCAAAATTCTTTCCAGCCAATGTCTGCCTGAAATCTCAAACCAACAGATACCACCAAATGCTGTTTCCTTTCCTTACAGGCTCTGCTTGGCCTTTACTGGGGATTGAAACACTTAGGGAGGGATCTCAAGACTGTATTGTATGTGGCTGATAGCTTGTCTTAAAAGCCACTACCTGTTTAACAATGGTCATTCACAGACAAAGTAATAAAGGAGGCCATTTATGTCCTTCACCTCATACCTAGGACTCTCCCTCAGTTGTTTTAGAACTGAAGAAGCCTCTTGAATGAGAGGTGACATGTTTTTAGAAATCTAAAGAATTCCAATTAGCCTCTTTTTAATCACTCAAGACTTCCATGTCCTGGATGTCTAAGAACCTATACAGACCCTTTGATACCCAGACAGTACCCTACATTTCCATGATATCAGCATTACAGAGGAGCATAGTCCGTTAGCTTCATCCAGCACAGCGCAGTAACACATTGCCTACATAGCCTGTGTATGCTGTGTGGGTGGTGGTAGCCCCTATGTAGGAGAGATGAGTATTTACCCATTGGGAAGAGGTCTTTGCTTATGCTCTCTCTCTCTGCATGACCCACATGGAGAGGGATTTAAAAGTCCTGATGTAGCTTTGTCATCAGCAAAACACTGGGACAGCTTTGCTTACCTCTGCTTTATAGATAATTTTTCTCTCTCTGTGCAACAAAGCCTACACACTGAATTTTCACATGTAAATGTAGAAGTATTTAGGTTTTATAGTTTTTAAAATTTATATATGAATGCTTAATGGATTTGAAAGTATACAAACATATATAGTAGACCACGGCCTGAATGAGATACATGAAAGATCAGTATGTGGCTTATAAACATCGCATAGAGAACAGCAGGAAGTTGCTAAAGCAGCGGTAAGCATCGTCTGTGCTCCATCTTTTCAGTGGGAAAACAATGTCCGTGTTACCTAATCCCTAGCTGGATAGAGAAAGAAAAAAGCATCAGTGAAGCAGAGGTAAGCAACATTGCCATGATGTCTTGCTGATGAGAAAGCAACATTAAATCTATTAAATCCCCTCTCTGTGTGGGCCGCGCAAAGAGAGTTGAAATGCAGGCAAAGCGGCTCTGAGCGATGGAGAAACAACCTTTTCTCAATAAGCAATCACATGTCTCCACTACATAAAACCTAACACAACACACAGTGGATATGCATCTACAATATGTTGCTGTTCTGTCTAGGTGAGTTTATTTTGTTTGTTTGTAAGCTTCGTTCACGTGCAACTTCTCTTTGGACCTCATATTGAGAGTTCCGGTGAAAAACTGTTGAATAGAAGGTCAACAAACCCCTTGAGTCAAAGCTGAATGCAGTAGATAAATCAATCATATGCTCGCTCCAGAATTTGTGTCACACTCACTTTTTTAGTGTATGATTCTAGTATAGGATGGCAAGGAAGAACAACATCTGGCAAAGTCAGCATTAGTAAGCATCATCACATAGCATCTAATCAGAAGGCAGTCTGACTCTTTTCTGGCATCATATTTTACAATTGAAGTTAAGTTTAGGTTAAAAAGTACAATTTAATTTAAAATATATGCTTTCTCAACTTCACACACATGTTACAATATTTTCTCATCTGCAATACACCTTTTCATCATTTTCCTGGTTACCACAGTTTTTACACAATTCTTTGTGAATCTGTATTATTCTTGTTTGTCTTTTTTCCCCCTTACCACCTAACTGGTTACTGGACAAAGAGCCATTAATTAATAAAGTGCCTTTAAAAAAATTGGTCACTAAAGCTAACATTATAATACGGCATCTCAGTGTGTGTTTCTCATACTAACTCTTTTTTACTTTGACAGTTTCCTGTCCTGTGTACAGTATGTTCAGTTTTGGCTCCTATCTCCTTTGTTAGATTACGTTCAGCTGTGTTTCCACCTCGTTTGCCCCGTGTATTCATGTCTGCATCTCCCCTCTGTTCTCTCTCATTTCTTGGCTGTGTGTTCTGTCAGTAAGTCTGTTTAGTTTAGTTTAGTTTCTAGTGCCTTTCAGTTTAGTTATTATATTTGGGTGAATCCAACAATAACGCTGACGGACTCAGTCCTGCTTGAGTGTATTTTGGGATCCAGTCCAACCTGCCTCACACAGCGTGCTATGACATTGATGTGACACAGTGAAAGAGCCCTATGTCATTTAATGCCTATGTGGCATTAAATGGCATTAATAAAAAACAAACAAATAAAAAAAACCCCAATATGATTTCTTTTGGTTCACTTGATTTGTATGTGGAGAATATAATTCTAAACCAGCTGCAGGAACATAAGGAATTGATGTTTCAACAAGTGTGCCTGGAACACTTTCAGACTTGAGATTATGTTTTTTTAAATGCAAAAATATTAGAGCTTTTAAAAATTACAATTCATTCACTTTGTTCTAATACACCTGCAAAAATATGATAATGAAGATATATGTTACCATCCATCCATCCCCTTATCAGGGTCACTGGAGCCAAGCTGTCATAGGGTAAGAGGCAGGGTACACCCTGGATAGGTCGCCAGTCTGTCGCAGGGCCAACACACAGGGACAGACAACCATTCGCACATTCACACCTAGTGACAATTTGGATTATCCAATTAACCTATACCCACAAGTTGCATGTCTTTGGACGGTGGGAGGAAGCCGGAGTACCCGGAGGGAGCCCAAGCAAACACGGGGAGAACATGCAAACTCCACACAGAAAGTTTGGAGCCTGATGGTGGAATTGAACTCAGGACCTTCTTGCGGTGCGACAACAGTGCTAACCACCGTGCCACCGTGCTGCCTGATATATGTTACCTTCCATGGAAATCAGTAGGGATTACATTATTGTAAAAATACAGAGTTTATGCTTTTTTGATTTAGTCAAAGTCTGTTGACTTTGAATAAATCAATTAATTATATCTATATCTCCCCTCTGTTTGAATTGGAGAAAATAAATATTTATTTTTACTTTCACTTAGGAGGGGTGTAACCAGTGACGGCTTTCCCTGTTTTCAGCATAACCTTTTCCAGTAATGACTGATGTGTTCCAATGGGCTAAGATTGCATGCCAAGATATAATTTCTTACTTTGCAAAAGGACTGGATATTCAACCAGCTGCTGAGATTCTTGACATGAGCTACATCTCTCACTGTAAAGTAAAAGTCTGACTCCCAATACCTGGGAGTTAGGACCTGTAGAAGCCATCTTGTAAAATTTTCTGTCTCTGGTCTCATGTCTGCACTGCCTGAACATGAAGGCTGTCTGTTTGACATTTTGTAAAGCTAAAGTAAATGAAAGCATATAAGAAAAAAAATCACAGTTTGGTGTCTCGCTTTCCTTTTTCCTCTATTTCCACTTTCTATTTTTTATGCCAAATATCATTTAATCCTGGAAAGAATCCTCGTAAAGACTGCCCTTTAGCAGTGGACATAGAGAAAGGACAGAGCGATATTGTCACAAAGTAAAACACCCTACTATTTATTCATTTACCTATGCTAATGATGTTATATAGAAAGGTTTGGGGCCATTAGAAATAGATCCATAGGTTTTTGGACAGTCACACATTCCGTGGCTCTGTAAACCTCCACAGTGTATTTAAATCAAACAGCCACAGTCTGATTGAATTGTGGACTTTCATCTTTTATTCAAAAGGTTCAACAAAGTACATATATAGGATTAACTGTTATTGAATTTATGTTCTTATACATGGTCTTCCATTTTAAGAGGCTTAAAAGTAAGAGTACAATTGACTGAAAAGCAGTTTAATTGCCAGGTTAGGGCTGTTTCCTCATTATTTCATGAGAAATTAAGCAGATAAAGATGGAAAGCAGATATAATCAATTCCAAGTGTTGGACTTGTATTTGAGCTGATCAGTGGAGATGTTAGTAAACAGAGGGCACCATTAGACTAAAAAACACCAAAGCAAACCTATTACAAATAGCAAAAGCTTAAGGAGTAGTAAAGCCAACAATCTGGTACATTTTAAAAGAGAAAGAATACACTAGACAGCTCAGCAACACCAAAAGACTTAGAAGACCACAAAAGATATCTGAAGTGGAAGATGGCAAATGTTTTTCCTTGGTTAAGAACATCCCTTTCACAGCATCTAACCACGTCAAGACAAGAGTTGTCTTGACATGGTTGGAGCATCTGTGCCAAGTTCTACCATTAAGAGTCACCTTTGTGAATGTAAATACTGAGGTTTACAACAAAGTGCAAACTGCTGGTTAGAGACAAGAAGAAGAATGCTAAATTAGACTATTATGGTATAGGCATGTATAACAGGGTCTTTAGTTTATATTGGTATTGCGATTGTTGATAGAAGTAGCAGGATGAAATCTGAAGTGTACAAGGGTACACTGCTGTTTGGATGGCACTTGAGAGTGTAAACGGGTAATGGCCCAAATATTGCAGTGCAACCTGGAAGTTTCTTAAGACAAAGTACTGGAATATTTTTCATTGGTCAAATGACCTGATCTCATCACAACTTTTTGAGTTACCAAAGACAAAACTGAACACATACTCACAAAAAAGGATCAACTGAAGGAAGCTGATCAAGCAGAGCATCTCAAAGAGGTTAGACACAGTATTTGGTGATGTTCATGGGTTTTAGACATTACTTGAGTGTTTGATTTAAAATACAGCCTGGAATCCTTCATGTTTGTTCATCAGTTCATCAGTTTTGTTTTGCCTTTTTGGCCAGCAGATGCATAGCTTTTTCACTACATTTTCTTGATCATCCAGGTCTTTCCCTAAGTTCCTCTGCTACCACTAACTGCTACTTCATGATATTTCAGGCAGTGGGAAATTTCAAGCTGTAAACATATCTTTCTCATGGTTGGTAGTTATTTACTTGGAGGGGCTGTTGGTTGTTGAGTTTTATGATAAGATTTAGAGACTTCATTAGTATTTTCCTGATGACAACTCTCTGCCTGCCTTGTTGTTCATCAATAGAAGCCTAACAGGTTAATAAAGTTCTGAGACTGTAAAAGGATGTTCAAATATAGCAGATTAACAGTATTAATATAATTATTAATATTATGTTTATTCAGTTATGAATCTCTTAAAAGGTAGCAAGACTCACTTAAGCATATTTTTACTACCATCAAATCCCAACAATAGAGATAATCTTCACCTTCTTGCTGTTATAATGGAATTTTGTTGTCAGCTGCAGTACACTGTTCATATGGTGTACATGGACTTTATTCCATCAGAGGAAGTGGTAAATTGAAATTTAAGGGCAAAACATAAAATAGAGCCAACAGGTAGAGAAGGAAGGTAGCAGTAGATCTGCCATTGGCAGATTTATGAACTACTTCAGACTGAAGCCTAAGGTCTTCATTCACTCCAGCTTTGAAATGACATTGCTAATTTGCATTGCATGTGGTCAAGTGCTCTTACTGGATGATTGAGATGACAGTGTTCAGTGTGTGGTGATTGCGTTGGAGCTTCTTTTTTTGTGCATGGCCTTAAGTGAAAACATCACAGATGCATAAACCCAAGACATTTAGAGATTTCATGGTAGCTTAGAAACAATTTCACTCTTCTCGCTGAAGGATATTTTAAAGTGAATTCACCACTAAAACCTGGCTGCTGAACAGAATCTTATTTACCGTAACAAAGACATGCAGAATGTACCTTCAAGGAATTCACTAATGTCTGACTGAAAATATATTTTCTTAGGAGTGCAACAAACTCCTTTTCTTACATGCATGTTTTTACAGTATGTTCATAGCAGAGCCTCCAGTGATGTGTGTGTCAGTTTATGTCTTTGTTCTTTGGTGCCAGTGTGGTCTCTTACATTATTCGACTCCTATCATGCAGAAATTGCCTGGACAGCCATTTGGCTCGTGTTTGCCATTCATTTGTAATTCGAATAGAGGGGCCATGACTGCTCGGGCCTCGGGACAGCAGCAAAATCAATTGGCTAGAAATGACATCTGCCAGAATCTGCCACTAGAGCGCTTGTAGGTACCATAAATGAAATCACAAGCCCTAATTGTGTGCTGATTTATTCACTTGTCTGAGTACATCGCGGTTGGACCAGCAAGTAGCCCCAGAGCCCGGTCTGTGTGCTTGGTCATACATAACACATTTATTTATTTACCCATCCCTTCTGATTCACAGCACAACTGGGGGGTATATTGCACCCCCGACCATCCATTCCAGCACACAGCTCCAACGCCCATTCTTTTGCCTATCCCCTCCACACTTGATTAATTAAATTTTTTTTCTCTCATTTTTTTTTGTTGTGGCGTGTAAAATGAAATGACTGGAGAGACAACTGTCACTTGGCTCAAGTAAGATAAATATGTCGAGGCCTGAAGCTGTTAGAGCAGGCCTGCGTATTTGACTGCACTCACAATAAAGAGAGAGACATTTTTTTATGGAAATCCGATATCGTTTTTTCTTTTTCATTTATCTGATCGCTGTTGAGATGTCATGAAAGATATTCATGTTATACTTTAGCCAACAACGTTATAGCTATATTTTGAAGCATGCGAGCTTCGAGCTCGAAGCTTGAAGCATTGAGTTTTGTCTGACCCTTAATAAAAGGCCACTCGTGCCCTCAACGTGATATTTCCTCCATGCCACCAGACTCTTTCAGGGCGTCAGTCTGGTGAAACTTTAACCTAGCTCTAACACACACCTAAATAAAACATGAAAAAAATGCCTGCAAAAGTGTCTGTGAGGCAGTAGAACATCAAAAATTAATACAGACCAGACCAAGAAATTTATCTAAGCCCAAGAGTTCATCTCACTCTTCCTGTAACCTAGGCGACAGTCATGGGAGGTTACAAGCATGCCTGAGATGATACCAAAGGAAAGAGATAGACAAGGGAGAGAATCTTGTTTTTCATTATATCATGGCTAAGAGAGGTTGAATGAAATGAACTTAAAGGAAAGAATAGAGGTTTAGATAAAGGGACAGAGTGAGAGAACAGACCATCCGTTTTGGCGGATATAAGTTGTCAGCAAATTACCTCTCAGAAAGTCTGTAAGGAGGCATATAAAGCATATGGGATAGACGGTCAAATTAGAAAGCATTTGTGTGGTAGGAATATGCCTTTAATGATGCCATCTTTAACACATCAAACATATCTTTCTGGTTCTTGCTTAAATGACATTTTCCAATATTTGTCCTACATTGCTGTTAGCGACATCAGAATGTGTGAACATGGCAGTGCGGCGGCCAGTGGGGAGATGGTGCTACGGTATCATTTAACGCAGTGAACAGCTCTGCCTTTTCCAGCTCATTAGCCATCCTCTTCTTTGTCCCAGGCCATTTGATAGCAGCATTAATCTACGGCTCCACTAGGCTTCCTCTCCCTATTTACCGGTATTTCATGAAGATTACACCACTCAACCGTGTAAATGTATGCTTTTTTTCCCGCCTCCTCCGTGTAGAGTGAGCCCCAAACTCTGCGGAGTACCTTGTATAAACTTCTGCGACATACGGTGGATTAAACAGTGCATTTCCCCAAAAGCCCAAAGAGATGAGAGGCGGGAGTGAATGAAAGGCGATCAAAGTGTTTGCCAGCAAGCCGTGTCCCGCTTTTTCCTGTTCTCGGGATGTGTGTTTACCACCAGCGTAGATGGCACACTGCCATACACACATTGTCCTTGGGTTAGGATCACCTGCCATTTGATTACAGTTATCTGTTAAAATGGCACAAACAATGCCTGTCAACGTGACTCTGTGAATGCTTCTACCACAATATGAAACCTAGAAAAATCACTATAATAATTGTTTTGTTTTTTTTTGTTTTTTGGCCTGTCCCGTTTGGCTCTTTTGCCATCAGAATTGTTGTCTAAAGGCAA
>NW_005187420.1:261780-272342 GCF_000239375.1 Pundamilia nyererei
AGGCTTTCGAGCCTATACAGCTTGGAGTAAGACAACATGCATGAAGAGGATGATGTGGACAAAATACTCATTTGCCTAATAATTCTGCACTCCCTGTATAATGAACCTTGGAATCAGTTGTATGACAATAAATGGCATGTCCAAGTTTTTATTGTGACACAGATTGACACATGTCTTTTTTCCAACTATATGCATGACAGAACCACTGCTTGTACAAATGTTTGAATATCAGCAATGTTCTTCTTAAAAAGCTGAATTTTAAAATTCAAAGTAAAGACAATCTTTAAGATGGGGTCAACTTTCCAGGTGTCAATGTTTCTCTATCATAATGCCTATATCTATAAACCAAGCATAGGATTCTTCTTTTAAAACTTGAAGACCATTTGGATGGATGAATATACAAAAACCACTACATTTTCAGTATTGGTTGGCAAAAGTTCATTTCCAGACCATTATACTGGCCCAACATAAAAAGTTAATATTACTCAGCATTACTTCATTAGTTCAGTGAGGCTGTAAAGCATTTTTCACATATGCACTGCAGCATACGTTTCAAGACATTAGCCGATGAAGCTGTATGTAAGAATGCAAATGTCAGAAACGACTGGATCAGTCACGGATGGGATTTTACACTCCTATCTCCGTAATACAAAGTCTGTATTTCCAATCAGGTCTGTGTGAGACAAGAACATTTAATTTGATTGATTTAGTTTTAGAAGTTGTTAGTTGCAAACTAACTTTGCTATGAAATGTCTTAAATACTTTGATAAATAAGTTGATATAAAGTGAATTGCTATGTTCTCAAGAGAGAGTTTCTCAAGAGATGCAAGTATGCCAAGAAAATTCAAGTTATAATGGAAATTACACTATACAGCTTTGTACTAGTAGCTCCTTTGAGATCTGATGCCAGTGAAGAAGGACAGCTTTTGTGAGGATGTGTGGACAGCAGAAAATGGACAACCAAGATACATCACAGAGGAAAACGGTCCAATGCTTGTTTAACGAGTTATATCAGAGAACCATCAAAGGCCTATTGGTTCAGCTAACACACTCTGCACTCGTGCTTACCAACGTGTCACTGTCAATTGTGAGGCTAACTATCTATCTGCAAGCTCTTACCCCACCCATTCTGCTTCCTCTTAACAACAGATGCTGCACTGAAACAACAATTACATGTGGTAGCATCCTCATCAAATGTGAATAGCGGATGTCATCTCAGTGCCATCTACCCACACGCACACTCCAAATCTTGTTTATGCTCAAACAAATTAGCCTGTGACTCTCTATGTCATTCATTTCCCCTGTTCAGGATAGGAAAGTGTGACCTCACGAGTGTCATCGTACAGTAGTCATGGTAACAATGGAAAACAATAAACCTTCATGATTTTAAAAACAGTTCACTACTTCAAAAAAGGCAGATGAAAACATTGCCAGTGAATACAATACATTTGTTATTCAAAATCCAAGACACTGCTGGAGAGTATTGTAAATTTTAAATACAAATTGATTCCAAAGGCTCTCTTCACAGCATGTTTTCAGCAGAATTATTTAGCAATTACAGTAGTAAAACCAACATATGAATAAGCTGCCCTAAACCACCTCCGCCCACTTTCTGGACAGCACAAAAAGAGAATGATTACAAATCATTAGGCACAGCCTGAAGTAGACACGCCAGCTCTGTCGGCCAAAATTAGAGGCCATGCAACTTTTCCACCATTTTTTTCCCCTTTTTATTCTTTTGTTTATTTATTTATGTACTTTGCCAGTTTTGTTTTGGAGAAGGAAGTGGCCGTCAATAAGCATGGCCATGATAGTGTGGAAGTACTGCCAGTTCCAATAAAGTGGGAGAGGGATCATCGCAATGAAAGGTGACCTTGGCATAATTGAGATTCATCACAGAGAAAGCAAGGCGGCTGAAGTGACAGGAAGGGGAGTGAAAAAAATAAAACAGGAGGACTAAAAACACAACATAAATACTACTTTCATTTTATGGGGGTGGGTGGGGGGGACCAACTGTTGGCTGAGATGCTGGACCTGAATCTCAATGTGACTGCATTTTTTTTTAGGCAAAACTGCAAGCTTATAAGCTACTCAGAGCCTCTGTGCTTATTTTCTATTTTTGCAAGCAGCTCATATGTACAATAATAAGGAAGAAACATTCTCCATATCAAACATACTCATGTCGGTATTATCTCTGGATAAAATACATATATATATTTTTTAAAAATACCTCGTGCCGAGAAGCGCTTGTTTTGACCACAGAAGAAGACAATTTAGCTCTCCATCATGTTTTGACGCATGTTAAGCAGCAATGCATTGTGCAGTGTTAAAGGCGCTCTTGAGACATGTAGTCACAGTGATGTATGAATAGAGGATGGGGGGTGGAGGGCTGTTGGCACATATGGGGATGGATTATAGTGTCCTTTCAGACCTGCACAATATGCATGCTTGGGTCTGGGCTGGAGCCTTTACATAGCAGCCACACAGAGCTCCTGGGTTGGGAGGTGGGATCCCCCAGACATCCAAGGTTTTCTTTGGCCTACAACAATGGCCCACATTCTGGGTCCACAACCCACCTGGCCTTGTCTGATAAATGGTTTTGAAAGAGGACACACACTGCATCCCATCCAGCATGCAATCTATGTGCCCAAACAGATGACTGTTATTACTCAGTTGTGCTTTTTCGGAGGCAATTTTTTCTGGCCTTCTGCTGAGATATATACAGTGTTAGTTACTGACCCTGGTCCCAATGCTGTCTCATGTGTGTATGACCAAAAAAAGAATCCATGAGATATTTGATGGTCTTCTGGTTGAACCCCCTGTAAATAAGAGCACAATCACCCTCCTGCAATTTGGTCTAGGTGTCCAATACTAACACAGGCACTAATTCAAGGCAATGATGATAAAGTTAGGCTTGTGTGGAGTTGTGAGAATCCAGCGGCTTTGACAAAATGAGAGAACTTGAAAACATTTGATCTACATAAGTCAAATTTCAAAACCACTGAATTGCAGCATGTTTTGAAAGACAGTCTAGTTGCAGTGACTCTTTCATTAGGCCTTACAGCACAGATTTGGTGCAGATTTGTTCTGTTCTAAGTGGTAGATTTTTCAATGAAAAACATGTGACCATGCACAAACAACAAGTAGCTGCTTCCATTCTCTATAATTAACTGGCTTCATAATCTTCTGGGGATTAAAAGGCTAACTAATGACCAAAAAAAAAGGGATTTGGTGAAATCAAAAAGGATTAATTACTTCTCATACTTTACAAGGTGACAGTAATTACTTTCATCCACTCAAACAAAAAAAAGAATAATATAATTGGCAGACACTTAATTAAAGGTTATGGCTTTGACATAATTGTGAAAGACAAGACAATTAAAAGTCCTATTATTCAGTCAAGATGCACATGGAGTAATTGGTGCGTTGATCTCTAGAGGGCTTGCAAATGTAGGCTCTGTGAAGGGTGGAGAGGGTTTGGTAAACATCAAGAGGATAGTGAGAAGGATGGACAACTACATCATCTAACCCATCCAGACAAGGTTATTTCTAAGGTTCAAACTTCAGAGGCAACCCAATAGAGAACTCAGTCATGTCTATAACAGATTATGGAGAGACCCAGAACAATTGAGAATGTGAAAACCTCCCATTAATGTCAAGGTTATATCAGTGAGACACCTCAAAAAGTCAATGTGTGTAATCCCAAGATTCCTCTTGTGATTTGTTACCTGGACTTCTTCAGTGCTAACACACTACTGTGTTAAGGCATACAAAATGTGTTTTATGTGCATTGTCTGCTGTGTTTACATATCATCAGACCCTGTCAGCACAACCAAATGAAGTATAGTATGCAAAAATGTTCCATTAAGTTAGATATTATCTTACTGGAGTTGTAGGATAGAAACATATCACTATATAATGATTATTTATGTTAATGATCCCTGATAATCAGATGCCAAGGGTTTAATCTGAGTATAATGCATCACAGTATCACAGTCTTTTTTTAGTTGCTCCCTTTCAGGGTCACCATCGACTTCCTCCATCTCATCCTAACACTTGCATCCTGCACTGTCACACCAACCCACTGCATGTCCTCCTTCACTACATCCATGAATCCTTACAGTGGTCTTGCTCTTTTCCACCTGCCTGTCAGCTCCATATTCTCATACAGTAAGAAATGTGCTTAGCTATGGTTATTCTGAATAACTTTTCCATTATAATCTATCTAAAGTTCGACTAAGCACAATGTACTGGTTATCCAACCTGTCTTCTTCCATCTGGAGATAAAGAATTCCTGATAATATAAGCCCACAATTTAAACACAATTTCCACAATACCTGATAGCTGAATTTCTGTCAGGTAGCCCCATTAACTTGTTCTGAGTCTTGGGCCTCCTCACTGGTAGACTACTTTCAGTATAGGTATGCAGCTATACATCAGCGCTACAACGCTCAGCACTGGGGAAATTACGATTATCATCAGTATCAGAAATAACGCTGCTGGAATGAGTATCAGCTGCACAGTGCTGTGATGCAGATCCCAGAGTATGTCTCTTAGACAGCATTTTCATTTCCAGTGTACGCTGATGAAGGTGAAAAGACACACCACAGAGAATCTTTTTATGTGTGCATACAATGAAAACAAATTCTCCATCTCTAACTAATTTCTTTTAATACAAATATTATTTCTAAGTAACAACACCAGATAAACACACACCACTTTATGTTGTTTTTTCTGCGTTCATCCTTTCCATCCACCTGTTTTTGTCCACTTACCCTTTCAGCCTTGCTGGAGCCCACCCTCACAGAGCAAGAGGCAGGGAACACCCTGGACAGGCTGCCAACCTGTTGATGGGCTTACACATAGCCACACAGACAACCATTCACACTCACATTTGCACCTACGGTCAATTTAGAATCACCAATTAACATAACCACACAAACTCCACACAGAAAAGCCATTTCTTCTTGCTGTGAGGTGACAGTGCTAAACACTATAGCACTGTGACACCTATTCTTCCTTCTATTCTTTTTTTAAAATATCAAAACTGTGACATTACAGATAAGCAATCGTGTAGTATCAGCAAAACAGAATACGATTTATATTTTTGAATTTAACACCTCAGATTAGACCAATTGATGTTCAAAGCAAGAGATACAGCTGATATGATCTGATGGTGCCAGATGTGAAAGTTTTAGTTACAACCATTTTGTCTTCCATTTTTGTTTTTTTATTCTACTTTATTTGTCTTTCTGTCCATCCAGTGTGCAGGTGACTAAATAACCTTTGTCAACCACATAATGACATAATTACACTCAACACTGGTTAGATTACCCGACTAAGACCTCTGAGAGAGAGAAAAAATATTAAGACTAATGAAAATACCTTGAAAGAATAGGTATATGGATATTTGCAATTGCTGTTTGCATTTCTTTGTTCCTACCTAGACAGGCAAGGCAGGCAGACAGTCTTTAATTTGAACAACAATCTTATTTGAAGTCTCTTCAAACTCATAAAACTCCTAAAGTCTGACTCTCCACTGAAGTGCATGTAAGAGGACATGACTTCTTGTCTGTGACATGTAGGTCAGACTTAATCAAATGTCAGATTCTCAACCCAAATGAGTGATTCAGAGAGAAGCCATCACTCAGACCTGACCCTCTTTTTCTGTCCTCTCTTCAGTCTAATGGACATTAGCCTGAAACTCTCTTCTGCTGAGCCAGTCAAAGGAATTTTCCACAGGTATCCTTTAATTACCTAGCATTTAGTATTCATGGCCCAAGCATCCATTACCCCTTTGCTCATTCCTCACTGACTGAACAATGAAGATTTTTTGCAACAATATGCAGTTTCCAAATGGAATTACAGAATTGCAGAGGAGAAAAAACCCCCAGAAAGAAATGGGAGTAAGGAAAATGAAAGATTTGCCTGACAAGACAGGACGGTATTCTGTTGATGAATGGCAATGAAGCTTACTTGATTCAACATCTCAGTAAAGTTTGAACCGGGTCATATAAAGATACCGCGGTACCCAGTGAGAGAGATGCATTTGTTATCAAATTTACATTGCATCTGCAGTAATTATGCCTTCTCTACCTGACATCAGATAAGGGGACCTGAAATGCTACACATATAAAGATTCCTCCACACAGTCCTCATTTATAAAGCGCTTTACAAACCCGAACATTACGGCTGGATTTTCCCGTTTGAGTGTAGCTAGCCAAACAACAGAGAGCCACTTACAGCTAAACACACAGACAGTGAAAGAGGACAGTATATCCTTGGTTTAAACATAGAACTCATCGTAGCAGACAGGAGCAGCACAAAATTAACCCATTTAACTGATTTTTAGTTTTAGTGTCCTTATTTTCCTCTGAGTTATCAATTCTGTTAGCTAGCATAAACTAATGTAAGTGTATTACCTGCAACCAACCAACCGTATGATGTTCCGTACTAAAAGAAGATGGCACTAAACAGGGCTGAACTGGGATAAAAAATCGGCCCAGGCATTTTGACTAGAGACCGGCCCACCAGGTATTATAGGAAAAACCACAAAGCCTTTGAATGAAAACAAACGCTGTTGTCACAGTGATGTACACTGTCTTGTTGGTATATATGTATCAGTCTAATAAACTTAAACCTACACCATCCTCCCTATTCTGGTATTCTAAACAGTACCCGAAAGTAGACTGCTTGGTCGAGTTAACCTCCTGAACTATCTACAACACATGGTGAAAACCTGAAATTAAGACAGAGAAGACTAGAGGTGAGTCATGATCATTACTGATTACTGATGACAAATTTAGATATATTTTCATAAACCATTCATTTGTCACATCAATAAACAGCATGGCAGGGCAAAATATTTTTTCTAACATGGCAACCTTTAAAAGGTGAAAGGAGATAGAAAGACAGGTGAGAAAGAATAAAACTTAATTGACTTTTTGATGACATTTTACACACAGTACTGGTACAGTATCTAGAAAATGTGGGAAAATACTGGCATCATATACAGTACTTAGCTACTTCTGAAGAAATTATGATGGGACCCTAAAAAAAATTACTATGTACAATAATGGATTTCTATACATTTTACATCAGATGAAAACGTTTGTTGTAACCTTCAGATAATTATTTGATAACAGTGAGACATTTTAAATGAGAATAAAAAAGAAAAGTATTTCTTTGTGCCCCCCTCTCCCTGTTAATGGCCTACCAGGCCCCCTGGCAAAACTTTGCTAGACCCGCCCCTGCACAGTTACCAGCTGTCAGCTACTTAGAAAAGGATCCTGGTGTTATTTGTCTCTCAGAAACAGTTCATAACTTCCCTCCAACTCATTCATGTCACTGAAAAGGTAAACCTGTTTCTCCATCACCCGTTCAGCTCTGATGATTCAGTAAGGACATCTCCTGGTTTCATCTTCATGTTTCCCTCTCACCAGATAACCAAACCGACATCATGACCAGCAGCTTTACAGCTGTGGCTCCAGCAAACATCAGCTGATACTAGAAATTAATATTAAATAAATTCTAACAACAGCTGATCAAGCTTAAACATGCTGCTGTTGTTTAGCGCGACATCCGCTGGTTTCCTCTTTCTGGCGATAAACAAACAAGAGAGGAAAGCCGATCAGCTGATGATTGATCAGTTTCATGATTGAAGTAGAAACAGGAGAGGGAGGGGAGAGAATGAGAGAAGAAGAGGCAGCTGTGCAGCAAAGACAGAATAACTGCAGCTTTGTGTCTTTTTCATTGTAGCTGAACTGTGTTCCTTTTCACCTCAATACAAAACCTGCAATATTTTCTCTGAATACCAGACGATTCCATTTTTTATGGGATGGTTGGAAACTCTAATAACTAACCTTATAAATAAAATAAGATAAAACAAGTTCAACATAAATAATATCATAGCACCCGCCCAGCAGTATATAAAATCCGTCATGCTAGCTAGTACGCAGTACGAGTTATTGTAACTGACTGTAAAAAGTCAGCATAACAAAAATAAACTCCACCTACACTTGGTTTATATCTGACCCAGATAGACTGCAGGTCATAACTTCTTACCTGAAGTTCAGTTCACTGCCTCGGGTCTCTGCTCCTCCTGCCTTTCCGTCATCCACCTGCCAGCGTGTTGCATCTGCTGGCCTCCACCACTTGCTAATGTTACTGAATCTGTAGAAGATCGCCACCACCAAACAACTGAGTTATTTTTACACATCTCCCTTCATCTGACCAATCCACCACCTTTCAGTGTTTATACCGTTACGGAAAAAAACGAAAAAAAAAAAGACCCCATCTGCCCATAAAAACGAAAAATCACCATCGGCCCACCGGATGGCCAGTCCAGCTATGGCACTAAACATGCTGTTAAAATTTTAACTCTAAGCAATTATTTCTTAAATCCAGCTTCACGACAGAGTTACATTTACGTAAGTGTTTGAGAGCAGGGCTCCATGATGTAAATTCACCTTTATGTGTTGCCTCTCTTTTCCCTTTTAACAGCACAAGATAAACTGAATCCTACAGCCAAAAAAACCGCCCAGAGCTATTAATCTTTGACTAGTCATGCTTTCATCAAATTCTTAATTATGAAGTTCCATTAGTTAATTTACACTGTCAGAACATCAGTCTTTTAAATTTTGCTCATTGTTTGGTCATCTGCTCATCCCATTTGCACTGTAAACAGAATGGAACATTATTGTTTGTCCAATCACACCAGATTCACATTTAATTTGCCAAATCGTATAATCTCAGTGTGCTGGCATTCTTAGATGAGGACCATCAATGTTCGCATCAAAGAGTTACTTTTAGCCAAAATCATTTTGGTTTTAATGTTCAAATAGAGTGATTTTATTAAATCTAAAACATTCATGTGGGCACTACTGAAATTGTGCATCCAAAGAGCAGCAAGCTATATTCATATGTTTTATTGCATAAAATATAAGACTGTGAAATCCACAGTTTCATAGACATACCAGAAACCCTTTGTTCTGCTGGAATTGGCTTGAAGGAATGAACAATCTAATCAAAGCTTGTTCCCCCTGAAGAATACTGTTAATGAGTTGCAGCATTCTCGACATTTTCATTCTGTCTTGTGGGTATATATTCTAATAATTCTTGATGCCTAATTACCACCAAAAAGCTGTAAAATGTTCTAAAGATGGACCGCATCAGCGTGTAGTAGGCATAATGACACTACTACTGACATGAATTATTTTGAAAGCTGACATTTAATGGTAAGAACATTTTGTGATTTACATTATGTGGAAGAAAATTATCTGTGATTGCAAAGACTCTGCAAATGTTTAACAGGTCAGCAGTGACAGCAGTTCTCCAGCACCTAATGTTGTCGTGGCACCATTTTGCTCTTCTTATTGAATAGTTAGACACCTGCTGTCTGTCACTCTTCTTCTACACACATGGCAGTTTAAGGAGGTACACAGCCGAAATATAGATGAAAATTATTATGCAAAACAGACTTTTTCCCCTTTTTATAGATATATTTCTTTACTTCACATTCCAGTAAATGCTTCAGTGTCCGCTGTCATTCTGAGAGCCAAGAAAGCCTGGAATCTATTCAGTGCTGGAGTCAAACCCAAAAAGTGCTGTTTACCACTGTGATACATTAACTAAGTCATTTGGGATGAGTGGTCTGCCTTTTTCTTTTCTCATTAAACCATTAAGCCTTGATAGAGAAGACATGGACTTTTGGATCTGTTGGTATAATCCCCACCCTCTTCTATCTTGGAAGCCAGACTCCTCTCTGCCTATTAGGATTTTTTTTGCCAATAAGAAAACATTTGGTGTAAGTCATGAAGTCAGAATGGAAATAGAATAAGGGGGAAAAACACTTAGGGAAATAAAACAACACCCTTATGCTGAAACATGCCCAAATGATTTTGAAATATCATTACTTGTGAATGTTTATTAAGCTAGACTTTCATGTGCCTTGAAAGTGCTACAAATTAAGACTGAACAGGAAGTTAAAACACACAAGGAGCAAAGTTTTAAAAAGCTAGAATAAAAAATAACATAAACAATATCAGCTACTGTTGAAGAAACTTAAAATTTCTGATTAGATTTTCTCAGATGCTAGAGGTCTTTGGTTCTTGCTTTTGGTTCTTGCTAGGCCATAGCACAGCGACAAAAACACAAGTGTACAGAACCAATTTATATGCTGTACACGTTTCAAGCTGTCTTTTTGATAAACAACAAATTCATAGGAATTCTTCCATGGTAGGGACCCAATAAATGAAATCAATTCTGAAACATAAAAAATGAAGCACAAAAATATTTTGGAATATTATTAAATTTTTCCGTAGACATAGGCTACAAAAGAGAGAGAGCACAAAATATGAAAAAATGCATCAACATTACAATGAGCGGGTGGAGACCTGGATGGCCGCTAACTTTCTGCTTCTTAATTCAGATAAAACTGAGGTTATTGTACTCGGCCCTGAAAAGCCTAGAAATATGGTATCTAAGCAGATTCTTACTCTGGATGGCATTACCTTGGCCTCCAGTAACGCTGTGAGGAACCTTGGAGTCATTTTTGACCAGGA
>NW_005187420.1:274867-292120 GCF_000239375.1 Pundamilia nyererei
CCCAAAATGTGATGTCCACATATGTGGACGCCAGGTCCTAGGAGGTTAAACAACATCTAGAGGATTTTTAATTTTGTGAGCTGTCTAGGAATGCATGCTTTCCTTTTGATTGTGTTTTTCCAAAGAGCAATGTGCTCATATATATCTGCAAAGAAAGAAATGCAGTTTTTAGTTGTTGATGAAATGTTAGAACGACCTTCATTCTTTTACCCAGCAACAGATGAATAAAAAAGATGGCGTTCTCAGAGACTGTTTGGGTTGCACCCTCTTGCTCACCGCCCTGCGCCAGATGAGAGTCCCCACTGACAGAGATTACAGAACGAAGATGAAAAAAAAGCGTCAAGCTGTCTCCAGGCTTTGCACACAAGACAACAAGGGACACCACGCTGTATGCCACCTTGTTGTCTCTTTTGTGCTGTAAACTCTTGGTGCTACAAGAACAGATGAAGAATGAACGCCTGTTAAAGCTCTACAATGAACCTCTGTAGCTGGCTGTTTAGATTTGTTTTAATTATATTGTGGCTGGGGGCTGAGTTCAGAAAGAGATTACTCCAGGGTTACTTCCTGTCAGTGCTAATACCCATAGATTTCACTGATGTTCACTTCTTGTGAGTCTTTTTTAGGATGTTTTAATATACATTAGATCCAATACATTTGCATTTCCATAGTAAAAAAATGTAAAAAGATAGCATTTTGCTTTTTTGATAAAATCATTTTCACTATATCTCATTCATACACCAGCTGGAATAATATCACATTATATTTCAAAATAAAACAGGTACTACACTAAAATTGCGGATGTTTCTTGTTACGATATGCAGCTTTAGTTTTGTTGCCATTTAAAAATCCAAACTTTCAATAATGTGGCATATGCTTTTCACAGCTGCTTTCATATAACTTATTGACATTTATCAGCATTATTTGAACATTCTCAAATATTTCTCACATCTTTTGTGTTTATTTATATTTTAAAAATCCAGTAAAGAAGTATAGTACTGACTGAAGGATGTGTGGTCTTGTGGCTGGATAATGCGTGATGTGGAAGCTCAAGGCACAAGAGGAAGTTGTCAGAGTAAACCTGTCTTTTTGTGTCTCTGCTGGAATACAGCAAAGATTGTCAGTCACCACAAGCAGATACATGGGACTCTGAGAGTCAGTTGTAGCAGAGCTATAGTCACTCTTGTAGAAAATGCTCATTTTTCTGCATGGGAGGTCTTAGTCCATTATAATGGCCATATTAACACTTAATTGTACAACTGTAGATGAGAAGATAGGACTAATTACAAATTTTTATGTAGTTACTTAACAAGCCTCAACCCAGTTCCATACACTTTAGTAGTTCTTGAAGGTAATTTCTGATTTTTTTTCATACTACATACAGTACATATTAATCATATACTCTGATGCATTCAATGAGTTCTCTTATAGTGTAAAAGAAGCAATAAACATAATATTTCTATAATATTATTGTATAAAATGTCTAATTTTCCCATTTTGTTTTGTTTTAGTTTCAGTCACAGTACAAACGTATACTACCACATAGGCCCACTGATGATGCTAGATGACATAAATAAAGCTGCCCAATTAGTGAGCAACCAGTGTGTATGACTTCATGTTGACTTGCTTCCTTTGTAGCAAATCAGTGAGAATAGAAGAATCAAAGGACATGTATTTCCCCCTTGGTTTTAACCAAGTGATCCTCGGTCTACTGTGTGGTGCAAATGCAAAGCACACCTAAAACAATTTTTTAATGATATTAGATATGTGTTGTTAGAGTGAATTCAAATACTTAGCAATCAAGAGAGTACTTACAAAGGGATCTTTTAAGAAATCTACAGTGTAAATGCAATTATGCAGAAGATATTAGCACATAAGTGTGTTTGCATGTAGGACCTGAGATCTTCTATAATTAAACCGAAAGTGAAACAGAGTGTATTATAAAGGGTTTTTTTGTGTGTCTTTGTTAAGTGTTAGTAAGCGGTAGCAATCACACAGTAACCACAATTTTACATAAAAAAGTCTCTTGTCCTGTATTATACCTAATTGCAGCCTTGCAATTATAACAGTCCTTATGATAGTCCTTACGACTTACATTTATGTAAGCTCTTTATGTGAGCTCTTTGTGACACTGAAGGGGATAAATAAATCTAAACAATTATAATTCTGTTTTGTAATTGCCAATCAATTTAGAAGCAAGATTTCACAAGTTAATTTTGGTGCTATATATTTGTTTTGCACTGTCATCACAGGCTGTGTATTTAAGGCTTTCATGGTCTATCAGCCATCTTCACAGCTGTGGCAGATTTGGGTAAGGATTATAAAAAAAATACACAGGGTAGAACTCCTGAAGCCAATTTATGCCTGGTCAGGTTTGGAAAAGATGTACTGAAAATTTGCAGGAGAAGAAAGACAGTAAATCAGGATGTATAAAAGCCTTCTTGTGAGTGGTTCTCTCACTTTTACACACACACTCTCTTGCTGTCATTTTTATTTTTTTATTTATTTTTACTAATAATTCCACAGATTTTTTGTAAAGTCTTTAATGTCAAATAAAAAACTATATAATAAAATTGAATGAGGCATTTAATGGAGTCTGGAACTGCAGGAGCACACTGGCCCAACATGATTTCTGGGGTGAACTCTAATAAGAAATAGATCCTCAGACTGCTTGCTGAGTAGGAAAAAGAAAGGAAGTGGAAGGAAGACAGTGACGAAGAGAAAGTGACTTCAGTAAAGAATGTGAGTTCACTGGCAGCATTAGCTGTGCCAAGCCCTTTTTGTTGCTCCTCTGCATGTAAATGCATCATCTCTGCGGAAACCTTGAATATTTGACCATCCATCAAAATGCAAAAGCTTACACAAGAAAAAATATCATGCAAATAGTAGAATCCATTCTGGTTGGGGAATTCTCTGATCCGTGTCTTCTTATCGTCACATATAAAGCATGCACCTGAGGATTATTTACTGACTTGGTTTAGTGGGCAATCAATACTTATGGATATTCTTCAGTCACTTCTGATTCAATATCAACTTGGCAAAACTCTGCACTGCCACTGTGCTCATGTTTATCAGATCAGTGGAACACCAGGCAGAATTGATTGGCATAAGAATCGAAAGGAAGAGTCTATGCTCAAAATTCAATCAAAATCAAGAGCTACTTCAGCAGTGTCTCACTTAGGATTGATTTGCCAATATGAGGTGTGGTCAGTAACATTGGCAAGCAGCTACACTTTGAGTCTATGAGGCGAATAAACATCAATTTGTATTCTGGATAACATAATGTGATTTACCAATTGGTGTTTAAAATTCTAAAGGCCCAGTTCGCTTGGTTCCGTTGTGAAATAAGAAGTTCTGTAAGCTCTGCAAGACTTTTGAAGGGTAAATCTTAAATACTTTCTAAAAAAAAAAAAAAAAAAACGCCCTTCCCATTCTGTCTTTCCACTCTGTGTCGCAGGCAGACTATTATCTTTGACATATGTACAGTGGCCCAGCAGCAAAAGAGTGCACAGTGCCCTTCAATTGAGTTATAGTTGCCATCTAAATGTATAATATGTGACTTAAAGTGATGATTAGGCCTTGTTCCAGATTTCTTTTTTTTCTTTTGTAGCTTGGTATACTCACATGTCATTTTGCAGCAGCAAACCTCGGCCTAAGGCAGGCCCTCACAGCCACTCCGGATTACTGTAAATTGCTGTGAAGATAAAGCTGTTGCCTGGGAGCCAGACAGGACAGTAATTCTCCACTCCACTCCTATTATGGGCTTTTCATTTCTTCCATTTACTTCATACTGACTGAATGGGACTATACTCTTCATCATCCTTCTACTGCTACCATCTGCCTGCATACCTGCCCTGCGTGAGAACGGATGCCATGCGACAAATACCAAAGCTCGGTGAAGCTTTAAGGAATAATAACAAAGCTGATTGAAACTTTATTATGTCTATTGTCTTCACCTACTAGAGCAAAACAAAAGCTCTCCCCTGGTGTGAATGACCTCCTTGCACAAACTAAATTACAGCATCACACCAAAATGTGAAACTAATCCTGAATTCATGAGATTAAAGAAGTTGTGCTCAGCAGCGTTCGGAGAAGAAATAATAATCTGGCAGACACACTTCATTTCATTTCCTGGATGCTGACATGCAAATGAGGCTCATTTGTATAATCTTTTCAAATGAAAAACAGATAATCAAATACCATCAGAAGGCATTAATATTCAATTAGGTGTCGCTTATGCAAAGTCATGCAGTTGAAGGAATTCAAAGGAATGGGAAAGGGACCACTCCAAGAAGAGGAGACAAACTGGGATACAGAACATTCTGCAGCTCCTTGTTTTATATGTAGGGACTGGAAACTATGCTTTTAAATCTATCCTTCAATACACCTTCTTTCTTATTTTTTTCTTATTTAACTCTCATTTTTTGACATAGGTATGTTGAATGGATTTTGCAAGAAGTGGGGTACACCCCTGACAAGTTGCTAGTGTATCAAAGGGCTGACACAGAGGTAGAGACAGAGAATCATTACACCTACTGTCAATTTAGAAACACCCATTAACTCACGATGCGTGTCTGTGGGAGGAAGCTGGACTACCTGGAGAGAACCTACGCAGGAAGAACATGCAAACTCCACACAGAATGTCCCCAGGAAACCAGTAAATTTAAACCCAGAATGTTCCTGCTGTGAGGTGACAGTGCTAATTGTGATGAATAGTATTATAAAACAAAAACTAATTGAAAAGTTGAGTCTAAAATCAAACCAGTCATGATCCATTTTGAGTTCTGTGTGCAGGTTTCAGATTCATCCTCTAGATAGTAATTGATGGTTGAAGGAGAACATATTGAAAAGCGCTTTCCAGATTGGTATAGATACAAACTGTGCCACTGAGACAGAGCACACAAACATGTTGGAATTTTACGCTTTTGCAAACCATACACATATAAAATGCGTCTCTTTTTGGATCATGCAATTTTTTATACTCCATGGCCATAATGAAATTTTTATGACAAAATAAAATACAAAGTATGAGTAATATTTCATATGGCTCTTGGCTATTGTGAAACAGAACACTGCAATATCTTTAGAGTTAAATTACATTTTAGTGCTGACTCCCAAAAACAGTTGCCTCAAAATGCTTTATATTGTAATGTGCTATATAAATAAATTGGATTTGGAATGTGAAAACCCAAAATTTTAGAAAGAAACCCCAACAGTCAGTGATATGAATGTTGTCAGGTATAGTCTTCATGAAGTAATGAACTATGTAAAGAGTCCATGAGCCATAACAACTTGCTCTTAGGAAGGTCATGATGGGGTGGTGTTCATGGAGCCACCCCATAGTAAGACGTAGTGACCCATGGTAGATGAGTGCATTTTCGCTCTCCATCTCTTCCAGTACACAGTCTCACTCCATCTGAAATTTTCTCAGTTGCATGTTCTGTCTTGGTACATGCTCAAAAATCAGTTAAAATTGATTCTGTTCATCTGGATACAGCCATTTTCAATGGGAGAAATGTGTCATTGCTCATCCAAGTGAGTTTGTAAGTTGCATGTTTTGTGTGAGTTGAACAGACTGTTTAAGATGAAGTACAACAATGAGCACAAATAAGTTTATTTATATAGCACTTTTAGAACAAAAGTCACAAAGTCCTTCCAGAGATGAAACATTTCACTCTGCCAAGTTTTAGTCAGAAAAAAAGTAAAAAGAAGTCAAAGTCTTTGCACTGAATTAGATTGTTCAGAATGAAAGAGTTGGGGATGGAGTCCAGGTGTCCCTGCTGGATATAGTGTGACCACAATAACCACTGCAAAAGATTGGAAAGATAGTGAAACTCACTAGATTAACAAGAAGGACAGAAAGAGAGAAACCAGTTAGCATTTGGAGGACAAGGGGGGTCATATTATACACTACCGGTCAAAAGTTTTAGAGCACCCCAATTTTTCCAGTTATTTATTGAGACTTAAGTAGTTTAAGTCCAATAAATAGCTTGAAATGGTACAAAGGTAAGTGGCAAACTACCAGAGGTTAAAAAAATAAAAAGGTAAGGTTACCCAAAACAGAAAAATAATGTACATTTCAGATTTATACAAAAAGGCCTTTTTCAGGGAACACAGAATGGGTTAAGAATTTAAAGCTATTCTCCAGAAATGGAGGTTGATCAAGCCTTGAAAGCTGGTGCTACTAATTCCTACGGGTGTTCCAACTTTTTTGGATTACTTGGATTACCAAAACTGCCTTTATGCCTTTCTGTCTGTATAAAAGCAGCACTGTGGTACCATACTCTCGTGAGCAGAAGTTGAATAGTATTGCAGAAAGTAGTGTTGCTACAAAAATGGCGAGAAAAAGGCAATTAACAATGAAAGAGAGACAGTTCATCACAACACTTAAAAATTTAGGTATTTCCTAAATTATTTTCCTACATGCAAAGAAAGTCAGTGTGTCAGTAAGTATAGTTTCCTTCACCATTGAAAGGCAAACTGGGGCAAACTCTGACAGGAAGAGGTCTGGGAGACCCAAAGCCGCAACTGAATCAGAGGATGTTTCTGAGACTTAACAGCTTGTATGATAGGCAACTTACAGGACAACTGCTTCAAGCACAGCTTAATAGTGGTCGTAGAAAGCAAATCTCAGTTTCAGCTGAGATTGCAGCAAGAAAGCCACTGCTAAGACGTCAGAATAAGACAAAGAGGCTTGCCTGGGCCTTTGCACTACTTAACACCGGAAGAAGCTATTATGGACTGATGAATCAAAATTTGACATCTTCGGTTCATCATGCAGGATCTTTGTAAGCCGTTGAGTAGGCAAAAGGATGGTTCCAGTGTGTGGCATCTGAAACAAAACCGCTACCACGGCTTTCTGTAGCACCATGCAATACCCTCTGGTATGCGGCTAGTTGGTCAGGGGTTCAACCTACAGCAAGATAATGACGCACAAGTGCCACGCATTTATGGAAACTTCTGCAACAGCTATGGGAAGAACTTTCTGAAGAATATTTGATTTCTGTTATAGAAAGAATACTACAGGTGTGTTCAGCTGTTATATGTGCCAAAGGTGGCTACTTTGATGAGTCAAAAGTTTAGAATACATTTTGGTTTTTAAATTGATGAGTAGTGTAAATAGCATTTGTTTTGCCAGCACACTTGTTTGTTAAATGTCTCTTTCTTGTTGATATTCTCATTAAAGGTTGCCAGAATTGAAGAAATCTATAACACGATGAAGTTCATTGCTTTTTAGTAATCAATCTAATAAAGAAGAATTGGGAAAAATCTATTTTAATTTCCTTTACCATGGCAATCAAATAAAAACACGATGTAATGGGTTGCTATAGTTGTGTTAAATATCAGGCTATGCACTACATATTTTATTCTACTTGTGTGGTTGAAAAAGACTATAGAAAACTTTATGAAACTAACTGTATTATTAAGTGGTAAACTGTCTCTTGCAAGTACTAATGTACAAAAGTTTAAAATAAAATAAAAGTAAGACCTTCAAAGTCTAATTTATTTATATAGCACATTTAAAACGACAGCTGTTGACCAAAGTGCTGTGCACTGAAAATAATCAAATGGAAAAAGACATGGACAAAGGAAGACATGACAAAATTAAAAAAGGAAGCATAAAATGAGAAACCTTGAGCAAGAAGTAACACAAATAAAAGCAGCAAAGCCCAGTAATAAAAGTGGGTTTTCAAAGGAGTTTGAAAAATGTCTAATGTTGGGGAGGTCCTTATATGAAGAGGCAGTTTGTTCCACAGTTTAGGAGTAGTCACAGGAAAGGCCTTATCTCCTCTTTCCCGATCTCCACTGACCTCAATGATCCTAAAGCAATGATCAAAAGATCAGAAAGGTACAAAGGTGCTAACCTGCTCAATACCTTAAAAACAAACAATAAAATCTTAAAGTCAATTTCAAAACTGACTGGCAGCCAGTGTAAGGATGCTAGTATGGGAGATATGTGGTCTTGCTCACATGTGCCAGTAACTGTGCTGCAGTCGGCTAACCGATGACAAACTGACACCTAAATAAAGACTGTTACAGTAGTCAATGCGAGATCAAATGAAAGCATGAATAGCTCTCTCAAAGTCTCTGAAACAGAGGAATGGCTTCACTTTTGCAAGTAGCAGGAGATGACAGAAACTACCTTTGATTACAGCATTCATCTGTTTATCAAAAATTAAATTACTGTCAAAAATCACTCCAAAGCTCCTTGCAAAGGGTTTTTTTTTATAAATCCCCAAAGGGCCAAAATCATAGAGGTCACAGGGACCAAACACAATGGCCTCTGTTTTCTGTTTTCAATCCAGTAAAACCTTCAGAGGACTCATGCATTTAAGTTTCAGTGGCAGATAAATCTGTGAATCATCTGCATAATAATGAAATGAAATGCCATGTTTTCTTTGGGTTTTTTTTCTTTAATTGAGCCACAGGGAGCGTATAAACTCCACAAGAAAGGGAGGTTTTTAAGGAAGCTGTATCCCCCAATGTGACAGAAAAACTTCTAGTTGATAGGTAAGATTTAAAATATATTCAGTGCAGTGCCTTTGATTTCATCACAGTGCTCCAGAAATAAGAATTCTATGATTTATGGAATCAAAGGCAGCACGGAGGTCTAATAGTATTAAAATGGCAGAATCTCCCAAATCAGTAAAATGTAAAAGAACAGTTTCAGTTATGCACTTTAAAGGAGCTGGAGCTGATGAAGGGCAACTTTCTCCAGGACTTTAGAAAGAAAAGGCAACTAGAAATTGGTCTGAAGTTGGATAACCAACTTACCTGTTGGATGCTGATTTTGTTCTTTCAGAATATGCTCCACCAGAGTATGTTTAAAATCAGCACGGACACACCCGGACTGACGACTCCTATCGGTAATAGACAGCACACTCATACCCAAAGAGTCAAAAACAGCTTTCTGTAGATGAGATAGAATAATATCCAGAGTACATCTTGTGGATTTCAAGTGACTGACTACTTCATTCAGAAGTGGAAACGATACGGGCTTAAAGTGATCAAAAGCAACAGAAGTCGGTGTGTGAACCGATGGGTGGCATAAGGTGGTTCTTCTATATATCATTCTATAAAGTTAACCTATGCACTACTAATGACACTAAATATCTGGGAGAAAACTCCTTCAGTGTGTTAAATGGTAACCCCTCCACTTGAATGGCATTTGGTGAGTGGGGCAAGTGTTTTGAAAGATTGTGCTGATGTGGACTTCCTTTTTCAATGCAACCAATCGCTCCTTAAGAGGCTTGTGCTGGATGTTCTTGCTCTGGTGCCATTGAATTATCTGTGCTGAGAGTCTGACTGTGTGGAATATATTCTAAGTGTGCAAACCAGCCATGAATTTTAAAAACAAGCATGTTCCTAGAAACACTGCTAACTTAAGTCACTATGTTTAGACTTGGTCACTGTGGACTCTTCAGACAGAAACAGGCTTTTTGGTCTGTTAGTTGTAGCTGGAGACCCAGCTGAGTTTGACACAGGAGCTGATGCTTGCTTAAGTGTGTTTCATGGTGAAATCATACATGCATGATTTCCCCCCCAGTCTTAAAGACACTTTGCTATTGCAATCTATTTAAAAATAGAAGGCACCAGAAGCAGACCAGAGGTGCACAAAGAGATGACCTTGAAGCGAAAATTATGCAAATTGTAATTATTTTCCTGAGCTGAGCCAGTATAACTTTATAATTGAACTTCATATCATGAGAGAATACATAAAAAGCAGAACACATGCTCAATCTATTTAATTATTTGTTTCAAAAGGGAAAGTGGAGCAGGGACAGAACCTTGGGGATTGGTAGAGCTATAGAATCAAAAATTCACCAATTCTGTCAGTGCTGTCTTAGAGCAAATATAATCCAGTGTTTATGGTTAATCTTGTCAGTTAATCAGGCAGTGAATGGTGAAAGGTTTATACTGATGTTTAGTGTATCTGAAATTAACTGAAAATAACTGAAATTTGGGACATTTATAAACAGATCCATGTCTGTGATCATCTTTCCTGCCATGTGAAAGTTTATGCACCGTCTCATCATTGCACTTTTACCTAAAGAACAATGTGTTAAAATGCAGCCAGCCCAGATGTGGTGCTGAGTTGACCCATGCAGTCAGCCTCATCACAGTCTTGCTGCTGAATACTAATGTACACCTGCTTTGGTAGCACAGTCTAAATAGATGTCTTGTATCTATTCAGAGTCAGAGCCCGTGGTCTCTCACATCTGCTCTCTTTAATCCATATTTAACCCTAGGACATAATATTAAAAAACTGGTGTACATTTATTTCAGTCATGTATTCATTTTCAATGTTCTCATCCACAAGCTCAGAGCTGAAGATTGCAGCAAACATTTGGATGAATACAAACGCTTGTATGCTAAGTTAACAGTTTTGAACACATGTAACTGTGGGAAATAGTATCAAGCCTTGCTCCCACATTTGCTCTATTTCTTCCTCTTGTCTCTTTTTCAAGTTAGAAATCCTCTTAAGAGAGGTTTTCCAAAATAACATTATCTTCAAACAAACATTTCACTTTTAATCATTGCATCTTTCTCCCTTATACAATCCACCGTGGTATTGCAGACCCTTTTGAAGCTGTTCTTTTTCTGAGTGTCTGCTGGGATTTGCTCCCCTGTGGCCTCTCTGCTTACACCAAAGCTTCTCTTTTCAAACCAGGCTTTGAGTAAAGAAGGAAAATGGGGGGGAAAGAAACCTCATAGGAAAATAGGTGGTGAACTGATGAACAATTCACTGGTGCATACCTGACAGGAATAGCGATTTTATCACCTTGTCTATTCTCAGTAACACAAAAATATGATTTCTCACTGGACATTCACATGTCAGTCAAGAAGTTAGGCAGATCAAACACAAAAACACACACTTTGTTCATCACACTCAGCTGTATTTGTTGAAATGGCCGAATAAGCAGGGATGTTTTCCTGTTAAAACTTATCTGTGAAACATTTCGTTCTAGAAATAATTTGATTTTTATAAGGAATATTTTTTTCTTTCATTAATATCTCTCCTATGTATAGATTAGAGCTTTCTGTGTTCTTGGTCAGTCGCATTTCACTTTTCAACACCTAGTAAGGCAGGAATATATGTTGAACCCTGTGTGAACAGTAGTTGCTTATTTCCTTCATGATTTGGGATTTTGAATACTCCATAGATAATCAAAACTTCTTGGTGTAAGAAAAAAGCAGTCCTGACTCTATAACATACTAGCTGCAGTGACAACACAGAAATTTTGCCACTTAAAGTGTACTGAGTAGGAAACGTGTAACCTTATAAGCTGGGACTCTCATGGGGAAACAGAGATTTCAAAAAGAGATATGGGAAATGTAGAGTGCATCCAAGTATTCACAGAACTTCACTCCACCACATTTTGTCATGCTACAGCCTTATTCCAGAACAGATAAATTTTTCATCTTGAAAATCTACACAAAATAACTCAAAATAAAAAGTTAAAAAGTGTGTTTGAAATTCTTGAAAATGTATTGAAAATAAATAAAACAACAACAAAAAAATAACTTGTACGTGAGTATTAACAGCTTTTGCTCAGTACTTTATTGGAGCGCCTTTGGCAGCAATTAAAGCTCAAGTTCTGTCAAGTTCTGAGACACGACTCTCAAATCACAAAAAAACAAAGGTCTCTGGTCTGATGCAACAAAAATTAAACTGGCCTGAATGCCAAGCATCATGTCTGGCACTACTCATTACCTGGCCAATACCATTCCTGCATTGAAGCATGATGATGGCAGCATCATCCTGTGGGGATGTTTTTCTGCAGCAGAAATTGGGCGACTTGGTAAAGATGAATGTAGTAAAGTACAGGGGATTCTTAATAATAATCTGTCCCAGAGCGGTCTGGACCTCTGGGGAAAGGTTCATCTTCCAATAAGAACACAGTCTAAGCACAGAGGCAAGATACCAGATGATTGGTGTCAGAATCACTCTGTGACTGTCCTTGAGTAGCCAAACTTGAGCCCAGAGTTGTACCTGATTGAACATCGCTGAAGAAAACATGCACCGACTCTCCCCATCCAACCTGATGGAGATTCTGCAAAGAAACTGTCCAAAAATGGTGCCTGCTGTAAAGTGTTATGTTAAAGAATGTTGCTTTTTCTTATTCAAAACACAGTGTTTTCAAACTTTTCCAATATGTTTTATTGATAAAACATGATAAGCCTGGTGATGCCAGTCTTTCAAACTATATTTCTGCATGGAAAAAAAAAATACTTGAATTGAGTAGAATCCAGACAAAATAATAGTGACTATTATAGACAATCTTCAACTCAAATAACAAAGACAGGCTACAAATAACAAAGACATTTTTAGTAAAGAAATATGATGCAAATTGTAAATTGAGACTAAATATCTGACTCCATGATATAGAACATGAATGTACCATTGTTAATGGTAGTGGGATCAAGTCAAAACAAAACAGTAGTAAAGGGAGAAGTGTCCAGGCAAACCAAACAGTGATTATCCTTGTCATCCTATTGTAAAAAAATAATGAAAGGGTTAGAGAGTGTTGAGGACTTTGGAGCAATCTTATATGTTTGACTCGGGTTGAATATGCTGGAAGTGTCACGTATCGTATGGTCAAGAAACCAAATACATTCTCATCTTAGCTGAAAGTTATAACCTTAGTCCCGCCACGCATTTTCCTCTTATTTTCGTTTGCTATGTGCATTTGTTTACCAATGGAAGTGTTGATCATGGGGTCCTCAGCTTTTATATGATATATCTGAACGGGGCAAGCCGTGTGGAATTGTAGAAAGGACCCAAAAGGCAGCAGCTCTGGTGCAGGTGAGTGTTTATTTACAGGGGTGGGTAAGTACAAACAGCAGTGGCGACAAAACATGAAACTGGAAACCTAAACTGGGTAAACTAATAAGACAAACCAGAAACGAGGATGCAGGGCGGTCCGGGGAAATACATACGGGGAGACGCAGGGAGACCGAGGGGAAACAACACAGACGAACCAGCAACTACCATGACAGAAGACACAACTTAAATACACTCAGAGAACACAGGGAGATTACACACAGGTGGGGAACACAGCTGGGAGTGATTACGTGACGAAAGTAGGGAGACAGACTGAAAACACTCACATAAGACGCAGACCTTCACAATAAAACAGGAAACACATACACGCAATGACACAACACACCAACTTAACACAGACTGGGGGACACAGAACATATGAACATGAACCATGAAACAGAAGAGTATAAACACCCAAGGCAACCAAAACCACAGAATACTAATAAACTAAACATAAACACGGAGTCGCAGACTCCGGATCATGACAGGAAGCCTACTCTTAAAAAGATTGTGGCATGAATGCTCCACACCAAACAACACACAGTGTTGCAAGATAAGTGTGTTTATTTACACTGTTTTCCATTCTTGTTTCCTACAGCTTTCCAGGTGCCTCTTCGAGCTCAGCTCAACACATACAGCTCCCTTGTCAGGTTCCGGCATCCTACTCATAGAGGGGAGGAATGATTCGATTATGGAGATCAGCGCTTTTGGTCAGCCTCCCCTGACGCCACGCCTTCTCCTGCAGCTGAACTACAAACCACACCTCGCCACAAAGTTGTTACTATTACTTGTTAAAATTAGTTCTATCCTATGGTATAGAATCATGTGATACTTAGTTTCTCACCTGACCTGGTATATATTATAAAGCTTTAGTAAGAAGCAAATGTCCATTGTTTCTTTGACAGTGAGTACTAAAAGACTAAAAGAGTGTTGACCATTAGGCAGCTCTATTTCATTTAACTTTATTTTGCACATAGGAAATAATTTCTGAATTGATTGCTGCAGCTGGATGATTCATATTTAAATCTCCCATCAACAAGCTATTTTGATTTATAAATACATGTTGTATGGAGTATGAAGACAGGGATAAAAAGGCTTCAGAGGAAGGCAAACTGAAATCTTGAAATGAAGTGACAGCCATGCAAAAGTGTAAACCATGACTAATATATCAATTGATGAAATGGAGAGTGCTGTAGACTGATTACACAGTTTACCCTTTCTATATGAAGTATGCAAACATATTCATCTGTCTTTGGCTTTGACTTGTTTCAGAATGATGCAAAGCCAAGTGAGCTAAACCTTTCCATGCAATCACAGTAAGTCACAAAAACCTTTCATAATATGAATGGAGTTCTTATACACTTACAAAATAATCCTGCCAGGCTGTATTGTACAGCTAAAGCAATATGACATGACTGGAAAAGATGGTAAGTTAATGTTTTGTGAACTTTGTCAATGTTCTGAATAAAGGGTTCAAATATCTTTTCGATGATGACGGTGAAATGCAAGATTTAATGTAAGCTAAGGCCTCTTAGTAATATATTGAATTCACGGAAGAATAATAACCTTGTTCATGTGCAAAAGATCTTCAAAGAACTTTACACTGCATTGTTAAAGTAATAGTTTGACAAGAAAACTTGAATATTCACTTTCTTACCAAGAGTTTAATACAGAAGAAAATGGAAGCTGTGCAATATGAGAATGCATGGACAATCACCAAGTTTGCCTGCAGCCTCTTAGTCCATTTTTTTCATCTTTTTTCAGATTTTTTTTTTTACCTGTTTAACTTTCTTTTTTTCACATGGTCTAAAGTCTAGGTATAATGGTATAAAGTCTGTCATCTCTGGACGTGATGGTTGTGAGTCTACTTTTTTTTGTTTCACCGTGTTATTTGCTCTTTCACTAAATGACAGCCTTGCATTGTTTACACCAGGAGCTACCTGATCATGCTGAAGCAGGCAAACATGGCAATTAGAACAACAGATATCCCTGTAGAAATCAGGAGAAGGACACACAGGGGATGTGGAGGAAGAATGAAAAGACCAGGTAAAAGAGTTGGGTCTAGACAACAGAGCCCAATAGAAAGGAAGAAAATTCATTAGATCTCTGGGCAATAAAATGGATGAGCTAATGGCCCTAGTTAGGGGACTTATTTAAGCATAATGCTGTTTTTAATGTGATGACTGATGGCTTTCAGTTTGCTCCTTTTACTACTACAAAATGTTGTCAAAATCAATAAATCAATAGTTTTACAATAATATAATTCTTAAATGGTAAGTCTGAAAAATAATCATTTTACTTTAGATACTTAAAGTATAATATGATGCTAAATGTTTAGCAGGATTACAACATTTACTTCAGTAAAGAATCTAAATACCTATATCAGCATTCTACAAAAGACTTATCGGGATATTGGACTGCATATGAGGATCAAAATTGTCCCGTTGTTTTATACAGAGATTTTGAAATTAGAGATTTTGAAATACAGATACTTCATGCAGTGTCTGTTTTACAATAGTTATACTCAGCTGGGCATTAGAGAGTGCAATCATCATTTTTTTCTTCTCCAATACATTTAACAAGATTTGGTCTGCCCTGCTGAAGAAGAAAATAATTGCCAGGTTGTTGCTCCTGGTGTCCTGGATCAAACACAAAGATCTTAAAGTGTTCATATTTGTGCTTTAACAAATATGTCAGCCACACTGGTGAGCAGTACTACTGTACCATAGGGAAGTGTCCTGTCCCATTTTTACTTTGCCCTGTACACTTTGGACTTATGCTTTGGGATACATGGACCTACATAGGTTCTCTGGTGATTCAGTTGTTTAATTCAGGCAGAAGGATGTATCAACTATCAAAGAGCTGAGGACAGTGAACTAGACCATCTGCAGCTCAAACACACATGTGCTGATGGTGGGAAAATAAGGATCTCTGTCTATTAGGACCAGGAACTTCTGCAAAAATATGTCTACAAAAAGAAATTAATTAACCCAACACCACTAACTGCACGTCTCTGGACTGTGGGAAGAAGCCGGATTACCCAGAGAGAACCCACACAAGCACAGGGAGAACATGCAAACTCCACACAGAAAGATCCTGGACTGATGATGGAGATGAAGGACCTTCTTTGCTGTGAGGCAACAGTGCTAACCACTGGACCATGCTGTCTGTTCTCTGCTGTAATGTTAAAATGCTTTTTACGTTATACTATATATCCAAGCAAACTAACACTACCCCTAAAAAGGTTTAAAAAGATGTTATTGTGTTTTAAATTGTTTACCTGTCTACCAGAGGTCTGTTTGTAGAGTTGTCATAATGATCATGACGATACCAGGCATTTTGGGGGTATACTGCCCCTTTAAGAGCCGCCTTAAGCCAGAGCAGGCATGTACTCAGGTTTGCCTCAGGCACTGCGAGCAGGAGTACTGGAGTTAAAGGCTGCAAAAGTTTACGTGGTTATCTGTGAGTTGAACATTATGGAAAACTGTAACAAACTGCAAATATTGTCGGAGAGTGGAATTAGCCTCGTAAGGTAAATTTATTGTGTGATGACTCCGTGTTTGTGATGAATTTTGTAGATTTATGAAAGTGCAAGGGGTGTATCTGTAATGGTCACGTGCTGTGAGCAGTACTGAAGAGCAGGTTGGCGTAAGTAATGACACAGTGTGTTATTAAGTTATTAACTTTACACGGTTACTCACGTTGCACAACTTTGTATGTTTCCATTTGGTTCAGAGGTCGCTTGTGTGTATTTGTCCTAGCACAGTGGCTGTGCAGTGAAACAAAAGTGAGTGCATGAGAAATTTACGAATTCACAAAAGACAGTTTACGGTGCATTTAATTCATTCATGTATGTCTTCTCGGTGTCAAGTGCACTTTATGGTCAGTTGAATTCAATTAAATTTTATTTATACAGCACCAAATCACAACAACAGTCGCCTCAAGGCACTTTATATTGTAAGGTAGACCCTACAATAATACATACAGAGAAAACCCCCAAAATCATATGACCCCCTATGAGCAAGCGCTTTGGCAACAGTCGGAAGGAAAAACTCCTATTTAACAGGAAGAAATCTCCAGCAGAACCAGGCTCAGGGAGGGGCGGCCACCTGCTGCGACCGGTTGGCGTGAGAGAAGGAAGACAGGATAAAAGACATGCTGTGGAAGAGAGCCAGAGATTAATAACAAGTATGATTCAGTGCAGCAAGGTCTATTAACTATATCTATATCTATAGTGAGTGAGAAAGGTGACTGAAGAAGAAATACTCATGCATCATGGGGATTCCCATGATGCATGAGAACCTATTGTGTAGCACAGGGGTCAGCAACCCTATAGGCACGCGTACCACAGTTCGCACGCGAAGGGTTAACTGATGGCACGGCCATAGCTGGACTGGCCATCGGGCATACTGGGCATTTGCTCGGTGGCC
>NW_005187420.1:293970-298152 GCF_000239375.1 Pundamilia nyererei
CCATAAATAGCATTTGTATTTTCTGTTGTACAGTTCATTTGCTGTTATGGATAAAAAGTCTTTTTTTGTTTCAAAATAGCTGATAACTATTCGCTGATAGCTGCCAACATCTGCGAACAAATATGATTCTATAAAGTGGTTCTATATATTGTGTAACTATTAATATAGAGCGCTATTAAATTTATTGCTAATGCAATCATATGGCACACTGACTTCTGAGGAAATATTAAATGGCACTCGCCATCAGAAAGGTTGCCTACCCCTGGTGTAGCACATACAAACTAAACATGTTGCGTTATTCTGATAATCTATCTTCAAAAAAGACACACTAAACAAATGATGTCAACATCAGTTTACATCATTCAACTCAACTGATGTTGAGTTGAATGATGTTTCTAAGTAAGAAAAGGAAGACATGTTAATTCTAGGTTTGTCCGTTTCTGAAAAGCAGGCATTTCATGGTTTGATCCAAGAGTATCACAACCACTTTCATGCATATTTCAGGATTTCAGTGGGACAGTTTGAACTCTTGTTGGCAGAGCTGGGACTACACGTGAGGCAGGGAAATATATTCAGAGAGCCGATTGACCTGGAGCAGATCTAGCTGTGTGTTGGAGGTAAAGTAGTTTTATTTTACTACCTGTATATTCAGTACTGTTTTGAGCTACAAGTGCACTCGTTCCCCACTTCAGTGGACTGATTTGTCAGATCTGTTCATTTGGATACGAAAATCAATCTTGGGTCAAAAAAATAAATGCCACAACACTGGGGAAAAATATACAAACCAGAGAGCAATACTTAGTTAAAAGCATCTGGTTAAAAACATATGCCCTGATATTTTTAGATTAGGGGGTATGTTATGATTTTTTATTTTAGGGGGAAAAAGAATATTTTTTTTTCTTTTTGTGGTAAGTAATAAAATTAATCAGAGCAATAACACCTATTAAACCTTACAGGCTCAAGTTGAGTACTGTTGAGTACACATAAAACAATGACCTACTACAGCGTTTGCAGTTATGATTTATGGGTTGGGAGATACTATTCTTTGTTCTATTCAAAGCACTGACGGCTGATAAGGCTGAACACAATGGCCAGATTATAGGCACGATTGGACACAACCCTGAGACGTGCAGTGTTTAAAATCAGCTCTCTGCCTGTAATTCTCCCCCTCTCTACGCCAACCCTGTAACAACAGACCCCTTGATAATGTTATTGCTCGTGGTTCATGACCAGGGAAGATAAGAGAAATAGGTTTCTTTAAGCCCTCACAGGCTTAACCTATGACTCTACTTATAGCAAGCTCCAAAGACCCAGACAACCCTGTTAGCTTTGGTTTTGCACAATACCTTGACATAGTACGTGATAAATTTGAATACTTTCTATGTACTGTATGTGTTGTGTGCAGGAATGAGAACCTTTACTACTTATGCAAATCCAGTTTGAAAGGTTCCACTCAAAGTGCAGCCCATGTTGACTGTTCAGCAGCATCATCTTTTCTATTGTGAAACCTCACACATGTACATCTTTAACACTTTTTGCCACTGATAAAAATCAGGTAAGTGATGTCCTGTTTGGCCTAAATGTGAGCACATACAATAATACACAAAAAAAGTACTAAGAGAGGGGAAATCATCCAAAGGTGGATGTGGATCACAGCTTTTATAATGTGTTCTGCAGTGCTTTCTCTGTTTTTGTTAACCCCCCTGTGTTTTTGGTCAATTAAACCTGATCATTTTCAGCAGAAAAAACTTGCTTAACATCAGGCAGTACACTCAAGACAGTTACCCAGCACTTAGCTCAAAAGTTTTCCTGAACTTTAATTAGGAGCTTTCTGACGTACATGGGGAATTCACAGATGAGGCAAGTGTGCAGGTGCACTAGTGAAACGTTGACAGTTTCTTTCACTTCCATCAACTTACCTTGCAAATCTTTGCTCCTTGCCCAAAATTGATAAGTTGCTCCTTCTTAATGGAGCAAGCAAGGATTTATGCACGTATTCTGCTGCCCTGTGTTTAAACCTGGCTCAGTTAATTCATCCCTGACTACATCCCGCTCATTACACAAAATAATAAGCTAATAGGAAAAACAAAAGGCAGCGGAATTTGCTTTTGTTTGATTTTTTAACCTTAATAAACATTGGCATTCAGATGTTACAGCACAAAGTAAATACTGTAGCTTGAAGTTTAGAGTAATATTTCTGCAAAGTATTTTATTCACCATGGAAAATCTTCTTCATCCTGGTTGGCTTTTACATTCCTCCTCAGGCCAACATGACTAAAGCACTGCCAAGCATGATAGATCAATTAATCACCTTGGAACAAAAACATCTTGCTGTTCATAGTTGTAAGGGACTTAAACAGAGCAACTTTAAATCATAAACTACAAAAATACAAACAACATGACAACTCTCTCACTGTAGAGAGAAACATACCAGACCACTATTATAGTTTTGAAAGATGCATATCATTCTGCTCCCCAAGCAGCAGTAGATCATTGCTTCGTCCAACTTATCCAAAAAATAAAAGCTTTAAACCCTTGGTGAAATCCATCCATGGACAATGCAGGAACTGCAGGCCTTTTTCCTTTTAAACTATACTAGCTGGAGTATTGTGAAGCTGCAAACTGTACCCTTGATGAACTGACTGTCAATGTAACACATTACATCAATTCTTGTCAATACCTATAAAAATAGCCCTGTGAGTGGCAACCTGTCCAACTTGCCTCTCACCCTACGGCAGCTGGGATAGGCTCCTGCACCCCTGCAACCCTGAACAGGATAAGCAGAAAAGGACGGATGGATGGACGAATCAACTTAGCACAAAAAGTACGAAAATTTGAATTTGGTCAGTGATTTCTTTGTTGCAACAATGCTTTTTGGCATTTCAACAAACATAGCATGTGGAAGAACCATACCAAGTCAGACAAAGTTGTTGTGTTGGCGATTCTGGCACAAACAGCATGGGCAAGCTAATCCCACAAGTGTTCAGTGGGGTTGAGGTCAGCACCACAGGTATCCTCTCCACTCCCAAATTCTGGAAATGGTCTTGATAAACCTCACTCGGTGGAAGTGAGCTTTGTCATCTGTGATGATAGCGTTCGGTACCAGACTGTGGAGATATGGAAAAAAAAACAGGTTTTCCAACAGTATAAGATTTGCTGCCAAGAAGCAGTGTTACAACAAAGAAATCTTTGACCAAACACAAATTTCCTTCCTTTTTTGCTAACAAAATAACAAATCATATTTCACTGCAAGACTAGGAACTTTGATTGTATATGACTGTATCCCCTCTTCTGTTGACATCTTTATTGTCTTAGCAGACTAAAAAAAGCCAAAACCACTAACAATGAGATTATTCTTAAAATGTTGAAACCCTGCTTCTAGGGTATAAAAACCCTGATCCGTCTGAAAAGGTCGACAAGATATCACAAAGTACGAGAGACCATAGCAACCTGTTGAGGCAAAGACCTGGCTGATTATCTTAATCCCTGCTACTGCAGGTTTGAGAGGGACACATTAAACACTGCCCCCCCCCCTCCCCCAACCCCATTCCATCCCTATAATAGCAACTGTCACTCTATTGACACCTCCTCTTTTCTTGTGTCGCTTTCCAGATATCTCAGAAGTCAGACAATTACTCCTAGAGCAATTCATTCATCACTAGCAGTTGGTGAGGCTTCTTCAGCTTTCCTAGTTGGAAATGTGAGTTGAAGGGGATAAAAATTATACTAGATAAAAATTCTAGGAACTTGGAAATTCCAACTTCCACGAAATTCGACGAAATTCCACTTTTGGTCACCTGGACCTTATGGTTCAGATTTCGGTGAACTTCAGGAAACCAGACAACCAGCAAAGCACAAGGCCCAGACAAAGTTTCACACTCATGTTTTAAAGCCTGTGCTGACCTGCTGGCAGGAGTGAATGACCACATCTCTGTTGCTCTGATGTCTGAGGTCATGAAGGCCTTTAAACATCTGGTCCTGGATAACCTGCTGAGAAGTATAGGTGGCAGCTGTTTTTATAGACTGAAAACAATGTAAAAAATGTGAGGGAAAAAAAACCCTGAAGATACTTGAAACATTGGAAACTGCTAAATTCACTATAAAAAGTATGTCTGTGAAGGTTCTCAGTCATCCAGGTCATCATAGTCAAAGGAGCTTGCAAAGAAAACTTAAACAACTTAA
>NW_005187420.1:299720-315081 GCF_000239375.1 Pundamilia nyererei
GATTTAAATATATTCTAATGCAATTTTTCCACTTGAGTCGACTTGTCTGTGGTCAAAAAGGTTAGATCAAAAACCAACAAAAAGCATTAACCACTATTAAGAAAACCACATGCTCCTAAAATCAATTATTTCAAGCCTCATAGCACAGAAAAAAAGAGAGAAACAACTTTGAATAAACTACGTAAATAAGAAAATGACATGACGTCATGACTCACACTTGCTTTAAGACTCTGCTCAACAGGCTGTGTATGTGTTTTTAAAACAACAGCCTTAACATGCAAATATTTGTGAAAACTACGTATAGTCCACATTTAGTCTGAATGAAAGACCATTATGCATAGCAATTTCTGTTAAAATTGTTGCCAGCTATTGACATTTACCAAACGCAGCCTCTACTCCAAGTCTACTTTGTGATATTAAACCATGAATGCTAATGTAGAAACTTGCCTGATGTTGTGCTGACTCTCAAAACTGATTATCACGAATCATGACAAATGAGAAATTTCCAGTCAAGAACACAAGTGTGGAAAGAAATTATTAGAGCCTTCATTGTGAGAGGCCCCTGAAAATGGGTTGAGCAATTGATAATGCTAATGCAGTCTTCAAACCTGTGAGTGAGTTGCAGGCTGAAGGTTAAATATGATCAGTGAAATTGAATCTGACAAAGCTACATTACAATCCATCTTGGGATATTAAACATTTCAAATTTTCTGAATTAAGGACTAATAAGGCTGCTGAGATGAGTGCGAGATGGATGGTCTTGGTTAACAATCACAAAATAGATCTGATGAGAGTAAATGGCATCAGAGTTGACATATGATATTGTTGAGGGGGAAAAATGAAGTCTTAAATTATTTTGCATCCTGTGGGACTGAGAACACAACTTTCAGTGCTTTCAGTGAGAAAATGTACTCATTCTGTTTGGATTAGCAACTCTTTCTAATGTACTGGCCTCTTATCTATTGCAGCTGGAAGTGGTTATCTGGAGATTACACTCTAGGCTGTCCTTAATCGTGTAAATCACATTAATTACCTGGTTTATGACTGCTGGATGTTTGTTTTTCCTGGAAGTGGGATGGGCATAATACTTTCAGCAAATACTAATAGAAGATAAAAAAATTCCTAAAGAAACATGTTATTTAGTTTAAACTGAACACCCAAGCAGCAGCTATTTAAACATAAGTTTAATATTTACACCTGAGCTCAGCGCAGCACAGCAACATGAAAACCAAACTAAATACACAATAAAACCAGGATCTCAGAAGTTTATAGGGGGAGGGGAACACCTTGGACTCATTGCTGTGTTTCTGGACGCTGCAGTGACACTTTTTACACTGGAGAAATTGTTACTTAAGTAACAAATAACTAAAATTCCTTGAGTGTCAATTGGATATTTAATGACTGCTATAGAGACAGGAGGGCGGTAGAAGACTCACCAATACATGATGCCCACACTACATTCACACTACATACAGAGAGTTTTCATATGCCGTCATGATTGTTGTTTAGATTACCATCCACTCTGCAAGAATCGTGTATTTTTTGTGTTATGTTTCTTGTATAAGTGTCCAACTTTGAACCAATGTCACAATATTGACAAATACTGTTAATCCTTCATACATACATCGTCCTACATCATCACACACCAATCCTTCATACTGGTATCTCAGTAAAAGAAAAATCTTAAGTCAAAAATATAACTCTGAAAATCTGGCTCTTCCAGACATTCAAGTTCAAAAGGAACTTGTGTACAAAGTTGATAACACAAAAAAGTTTAACTGTTTTTGTGTGCAAGTGTGTGTGTTGGTGTGTGTTTGTGTGCATTTGTGTGTGTGTGTTTGATGTTGGGGGAATAGCGGTTTACGAGAGGATCTTGACAATTTATTCTAGACAGCTGCATCTTTGACAGGCCATCATTAGCAGAGTGATTCCTCAGGTTGTTTCATTCCCCGGTGGCCAAGACAAACTGCACAAGATCTTAATTGCTGGTATGAATAAAAGTTCATTTTCCAAGGAGTGCTATCATTATAAATGCAGTATAAAAGATTACTGAGAAGATGAATATGTCAAGTACTGTACTCTCACACTAGTGCAATAAAGAGGCTAATAAACCTGAGATGGGCCAGAGGGTTATTCAGGGACAATAGCGAAGATAAATGCTGTTTATCTCCAATTACAGTGCGTTGTTATGACTGTATAAGTTAGAAAGACTTAGAAAGACAGAGAGAGGCAGGTGCAGAGAGGGACAAATAGAGACAAAGAACATTTCAAGGCTCTCAGAGTACTTATTTTGGAAGCCTTTCTTCACATGGAAACTGTCCTTTCCATTTAATCCTTTTGATTTTTGAGAAAATGTTTCATGACAGACAAATGAGAGGCTGTCTGTGTTTTGAATAGTTGTAAAGTCAGAAAGTAGCACTGAAAGCAGTTCTGAATGGGGCTGCAGAGTGCATCGCAGTATAATGCTGCCATTATAATTGTGGTCAAGGGACTGTGGAAAAGGAGGCATTTGGACTGTTCTCTGGGGATCTGTACTGGGAGTTTAGGGGCCTTAGTGTAATATAGCATGGGAATGATGAAGAGCTTTATATTCCCAATATCCACTTGACTAAGTGGTTCTTTTCTTCAGTGAGCCACAATTGTACAGCTCCTATTTCGTATGAGAAATTGTCATTCAGATGGAACTGTGAGGTGCCAGCACAAAAAATTGTGTGTTGTGTGTTTATTTAATGTGTTCAATAAAAAAAGGGGGCTCAGACCACCAACCTTTCTCTTTTTCACTAGAACTTACTCAGCTCAACTAGACTGGACTGTACTTGGTTTCAGTAGTTTTCCATTACAGTCGTGTACCACCTGTATATGGGTCGTTATAGCAATATAGCTATCACAGCATTTGCATTAGACAAAAAAAACACAACAATAGAGGATGTCGAGAAGATATTACACCAGCTGCTCGATATACAGTTTTTTGCCAGACTCGGGGACCATAGGGTTAACTTTTTTCCAAAATGGCTGCACAAACAGTAACAGTAATTGCGCTCTAACCCTAATAACTGTTTGTGCCATCCATCTTTAGAAGTTTGTCCCACTCTTCTTTACAAAATTGTCTTAATTCTGCAACATTGCAGAGTTTTTTAAGCCAGGTTAGCTTTGGATACCATTTCACCTTAATAAATGAAATCATCACTGAAAACTGAAAACTGTATTTACTTCAGTTATCTTTGTCTAATATTACAATTTATTTGGTCATTTAGCAGTTGGGCAAGAAATGTATTAAGAAATCAAGATGAGGAAACATATTTTCTCTATACTTTATATTTTCTTTGAGTTTACTTCTCAACCTCTTAAGGCTTTCTCTTATCCCTCCAGCCATCATCTCACCCTATCACTCATCATCCAGGGTCACACCAACCCTCTGCTTATCCCCTCACTATATCCCTGCACTACATCAATGAATCTTTTCAGTGGTCTTCCTCTTCCTGCATATTTAACCTACTTTGATATATCCCTGCTCTTTACATGTCCAAACTATCTCAGCCTCTCTAACCTCTAACTCCCTAACCTGGTCTCCAAACTACTTGGCCTGAGCTGTCCGTCTTATATACTAATTTCGTATCCATCTGGGTCACACACAGTGAAAATCTTAACATTTTCAACTTTTTGTTGATCCTCCTTCAGTTTGCTTGGACACTGCCCATTTTTTTTCTCTTGGATGATTGATCCCAGGTATTGAAACTCATCCACTATCACTACCTACTTTGTTCTTTGCATCTTCACTGTTCCACCTGTCTCTTTATCATTCCACACATATTCTGTCTCGCTTCTACTGATTTTCATTCATCTTCCCTCCAGAGCATACCTCCACCTCCCCAGATTCTCTTCCACTGGTCTCACTAGAGATCACAATGTTGTCTGAAAACCTCCCTTCTGTCATTCCTACAGCACATCACCATTGCCCTGCTGTCTGCACACATGTCCTGCACAGACCTCATATATTTCTCTGATGTTCTTTACTTTCTTATGCAGTACCATTATTCCTCCCTTGTCACCCTATAACATGCTTTCTCTAGATCCACAAAGTTTCTTCTGACCTTCTCTATACTCCTTCATCAACACTCTTAAAGTAAACATTTCATCTCTAGTGGTCTTTCGCTGCATGACACCATACTGCTGCTCACTGATCATCAACTCTCTCCTTAACCTTAACTTCAACAACTTTTCCCTATCTCTTTATGTTATGTCTCATTTGATTTATTTCTCTGTATTTATTTCGACTTTGCACAGCACCTTTGTTCTTCAGTATCTGTACCAGTACACCTCCATTCTTCAGGTATCCTCACTCTTCAAGATTGTGTTGAATGCTACAGTCTGGTTAAAAAGGCTATTCCCTTCTCTCCTAGACACGTCTCCTTGACAGGTATGTCATCTGGACCTACTGCCTGTCTACTTTTCATCATCTTCATAGCTCACTTTCCCATACTAATCCTCTGCACATCCTGATTCTCCAACTTTTCCCCATCTGTTCTCAATCCTCTGTAATTTTCTTTATTCAGTAACTATACTTCCAACTATCACGCTAACCTGCTGCACACCTCACTACAAGCCACTTCTGTCTGTGGTGTACACATCGCTTCTTACACATGTTGCAGTTCTTCAGAGGAACCGCTATTTATAAAGATGCTCCAGTACAAAAAAGGAAGTGCACAATGGTAACTTTCATCAGCAAAATGTACTTCAATTCAATTAGAAATTGATTATTTAGTTGCAATGAAGCAGAAAAGAAAGTGATTATTTGTTTCTGTAGTTAAAAAAGTATCTGTTACAATATTTAGAATTGGTAGGGAAGTTTTAGGTTAATTCATCATTATAATTATTTTATGATTAATGTTTTTTTTTTACTTTTTTTCAGACCTGATAGCTTTGTTTGAATATTAGGTCAGCTTCATTAGGTCTGAATTAGTTCAATTAGCATCAAACATACAGATTAAGCAGGAAAAACAGTACGAAAAGTTGATGGAGAAGAATCCCCAAAGGACTTGTGAGTAAAATATAATTCTTGCTGTTAACACACCACAGCCCTACGTAATTGGTTCTCATTTGAAGTAGTCTTGCATGTAACCCATATCCAACATTAATCTGACCTCACAGTCAGACACCAAGGTGTCAAGGTGAGACAAGAACGTCTCAAGGTCAGACACCATACTGTTCCAATCTTCAAGATTTGAAAAGTCTCACCGACACAACTTGGTAAATGTTGGTTCTCCTTCCATCATATCTTGCTTCTTGCATGTCTTGGTTTCAGCGTAGAGTAGACATTCAAGTTTTGACACCCTCCTTACAAAATACATGTCAAGTCATCCAACTGACATTTGGCAAGCTTTTTACTGCTGGGCCTGACTGTTCTTCATTCCAGTCAATTTCCTCTAGGATGAATAAAAATGTACCCCAGCTCAAGCCAACAGTGCCTCAGCAGAACTATAATGACACCTGTGTCAGGTGAATGATTTCACTTTATTTTATTTTCTGGAATTGTTTGACTAATTGGCATCTGAAGTATACGAAGTATAAATATACAGCATACACAGCATACAAGTACACATGGACAGGAGTCTGGACTGTATGTTACTACACAGGATTACTAGGTCTGGATCAGATCCAAAAACCTTCAACACAATGTAGTTCTGATATTTACAGTTGTTAAATTAATTTTAACACTGATGCTAGCAAAATACATGCAGTACATGTTTCCTTACCATATGGAAATATATGCACCATATATGAGTAAATTATTGATTAAAATACCTGCCGGTGCACTGAGTTATCCAGAGCACTAACACATGGTTTCAGTTGCATAAGAACTGTGAGTGAGCCTCACAGCACAGTGCAAGGTTATTAACCGGTCAATATATAATTTTAGAGATGGTCACAGTTACCATTTTTCTGCAAACACTGTGAAACTAAAACACTGTGTGTTATTCTTGCAGTTTATTTTAGTGTTTTGGGTAACAAGAAAAGGTCCTTGATATCAGTGAGCAATTGACCTTGGGCTGCTTGGGAAAAAAGCTAGTGTGAAGTTCAGACAAAAAATCCTAGGGCCTTACTTATTAAATATTGATGGCAAACATGTCAAAAGTAGTACTGTGGAGATATTTTGTGAGATAGACAAATGAGCAGATTTGCTTGACATTGCATCATAGATATGACATTTTTTTTGATATTATCATGTAAGTCAAAAGTAATGATGTGGGGCAGTTCAGATGACGTGACTGTAATGTTAAATCACTTTAAAGGAGAAAAGATATTTGAAATTTTGTTCATATATAATAAGGAGAAACCTTTTGAAAATACCAATAATCCATGCTGCTCTGTTGATGAGCCAGAGGCTGAGCTAATGCATGATGTTTTGCAGTTTTTACACAGGGGTATCCTAAATCTTAAATATGTGCTATCACATGACTGAAGGTGTAGATCCACGGTTGGCAATATTTTAAAGAAACTCTTGAGTGATTTTATGTCATATATCATTATTCACATTGAAGTGCACTCAGGTAATAGAGTGGCCCAACCCTTTCTCCAACTCTCTCTCTGTCTCGCTGTCTTACTCTCTCACCCCACCCCACCACCACCACCACAATTCCCAGCTCAGGAGGAATGTGGTGTGATTGATGACAAATCGCTCCAAACTGCTCTGGAGAACTTTCTATTCGCTAAGAGGAAATTGGTGTTTTCTCCTCTGCATTCTCCATCTTGGGCCAAACAGGGCCGCTCTGCCCAGTTCACCGCTGAGCCTGACAATAAAATTATGATTAATATTGGCCTACATAACCATCCAATTAGAATATCCCTTTGTCTGTGATGTTATAGACAGCTGGTAGAATGAAATAGATATGTTTTGATTTTTGATAGTTAACTATGACAACAGTCCTGTGCGGATGAAGCGGAATAATTTGTTCATTTATCAATCTGTCACATATTGACTCTTTAGAGAATGTCATGCTTTAATGGCTCTTGAGAGTTTCTTGTATCTCAGCAAATTTTGCTGACAACTAAGGCCTGAGTACTTGTCCTCATGAATACTGAGTGGCATTAATGTCAGCAGACTAACAATTAAGTGTGATCTAAATGGGCTTTCCACAATAATCTTTGAATCTAAAGAAAACGCACATCTGTGGGGGAAAAGCCAATTAGAAATAAAAATAAACACTATTTGTTACTTTATTCAGGTTTAACATTTACTTCCAACATAATCAAGTATAGTTAACCTTTATTTTAACCTGACCAGCTGTTAGAAAATATGTACGGTACTTTGAAATATCCCACACTGCAATAAAACAGAACTGGGCTCTATCAAGTTAATAGCAAATGATAGTAAAATAGAATAGAATATATGCTATAACAAAAGAAGAGATCAGGAGTTGACTTTATTGCTTGTTTGGCCCTGAATGATGCTGGAAGGATTCTATTCAGAATGCCTTCAGCTACAACAACCTTCACCAGTAAAGTAGGCCAACATGTAGTTTACTCACCATTGCTCATTAAACTCATTATTTGAGATGGAAACTCAGAAGAAGAAAGAAAAAATACTTGAAGCTCAAATATTTAAAAAAAATTATTCAGAGGGATTTTGGTGAGAAAGCCATACAGGAAAATGTATGGTATTGTAAAATAATGTGCTTATTATCTTAGTATATTGATTGTATGTATATCTGTTCCCTAACTCATATGGATGAAACTTAGTGCATCAACACCTATATAGTTTTTGGGAATTATCTTTATAACACTCAAGTCTGCATATGTTTATATATGTGTGTGTTTGTAAATTTTGCTCAACAAGTTTCAGTGCATTGGACTTTGTGGGTCATAGGACTATTGTTGTCATGCATATCTGTAAATGTGTTCAACACACTGATAGTGCTAGCTGATTACTTTATTTTATAAAATATATATTGTAGCTTGCAAGGAAGAACAATAAATGTTCATGAACACCTGTTTTTTGTCATATCACTATAAACAGTTCTATAATAAACATTAAAAGAATAACATGACAAGTTGCCACAGATGTCTGTGTTTTCAAACATGAACAAAGTGAACAAGGCCTGGCAAAAATTGCCTTTAGTCTGGGTTTTTGCCAGTAAAGCTGGAAACACATAGGAATTAATGGACTGATTGTCCAACAGATAGCAACAGAAAATTGTCCTATAGAGTGAAAGGTTTGGTCCTTGGGCCTACGTATCATCTATCAACTGAGAAACTGAGGGATTTGTTTTTTTAGAGAGAGATTTCCATTGATGGTAAAATAAACAATTAATTTTAAAACTTCTCTTAATTGCCTTTAAATCAAAGAAATCAACCCTTCTTTTGGGCTCTTTCAACCTATAATGAGCACAACTGACAAAGTAGATCTTCTGTGATTGTTTGAATTTCTCAGTTGAAGCGAAAGCAGCCGCATCTTGGCAGTTGTTTTCCAGAAGCCTTTGGGAGACAGAGTTTTCTCCCTAAAGAGGTATCATGGCCCTGAGCTGGTTTTAGATGATGTGAGATATATTTCACTAGTCAATCGATGTGGTACAACTCATCTGGGAAGTCGGGCCTCTCTCTGCTTGTCTTCCATGCCTGCCTCCTCCTCTTTCTTGTACATTTCCTGGGAATAGCCATGATGAGAACACTGAAAGGGGGAATTTGTCAATGTATCAAATATGTTGAGAGGCATCTGAGAGTGAAGTGCAATTACACAGACACAGAGAGAGGGAAAACATGTCTCTGGAGTTGCAGTGGGAGAGAAGAAAGCACAACTTTTATTTACACAACTTTTTATTCTTTATGACAATTCAGAAAGAGTGCAGTGCCATTTTTTGCCTCTTGAATTTATTATGCATGTGTTATTTGTAATCTTTGTTTGTTTGTTTGTTTGTTTTTTTCATGCAAACCGCCAGATTTTATTTAGGCATAGTGTAAGAGTTAATTGTGTAGGATCCACATTAAAGGTGCTTCACAAGCACACAACCAGAAAAGAAAATCAAAATCTTGGAGTTACTTTCACACGTCTTGTCCACTAAGAAATACCACATTACACATACATACTCATGGATAAGATGCCATCCCCAGTAGTTAGATATCACTTCAGTCAAACATTTGTTATTCTAATCAGATATTCTCCCTTATCACCCTCCTCACAAGTCATAAGCTGTTTGCAGTTTGTCAAAGTCATGAAGTTAAAATGGGGGTCAAAGATATGAAAGCATCTCAGACCTGGCACATAGTCGTTTGTTTTGAAACATGTATAATAGTTACTGGGAACATCCAATGGGAAGTGACACTTGCCTGGAGCACTCTCCGGGCTCCATACATGGTCCGCATCAATCCAAAAACATTGTCAGCTCTCCAGAGATTACTGGCAGGAACAGCAACAGAAGCAAACAAATACACCAAAGAGATAACGTCCTTGATACAAATCACGTCTCGTTTGATCGTTATTATTGTGCAGATCTGCTCATTTCTTGAGCTTTACGTGCAGATATTTTAAGTCTAATTGTTTCAGCGCATGGCATTAGGTATGATTTGATCCTTATTTAACGCAAATCCTGTGGTATTCAATTTTTCAAATCAATTTTATTTATATAGACAGAGAAAATTATCTTTGGGATAACACTTTGTTGAAAGCAGGAGGGAAAAACTCCCTTTTAACAGGAAGAAACCTCCAGCAGAACCAGACTCAGGGAGGGGCGGGGCCATCTGCCACGACTGGTTGGGGTGATGGGAGGAAGACAAGATGGAGACATGTGGTAGTTATGGCAGTTAATAATAATAATAATAATAATAATAATAATAATAATAATAATAACTTTATTTATAAAGCACTTTCAAACAAAGTGCTGTACAACTATTTAAAACTAAAAAGATAAAAAATAATAATAATAAAAGCGATACATAGCAATACAGGTAAAAGACACAATACAAGTTAAAAACAGTAAAAATTTAAAAACTAAAAGCCATAGAATTAAGACTTGTAAGATAAGGTGAACAAATGTGTCTTCAGCTTAGTTTTAAAAACCTCCACAGAGCATGCCTGCCTAACATCTTGTTCCACAGAAACGGGGCACGAAAAGAAAAAAGCATGCTCTCCAATTGTCTTTTTTCTGGCTCTAGGAACCTTTAGAAGGCCAGAGTCCTGAGATCGGAGAGCACGGGATGGAACCTAAAGATGTAAAAGGTCGGAGAGGTATGAAGGTGCCAATCTGTTTAAAGCCTTGTAGGTGAGCAGCAGGACCTTAAAATCTGCTCGAACCTGACAAGGTAGCCAATGCAGAGATCTCAGTACAGGGCTAATGTGCTCAAATTTCCCAGTTCTTGTTCAAATGCGAGCAGCTGCATTTTGCACCATCTGTAGACCTCTAAAACTTTTCTTTGGTAGCCCAGAAAGAAGAGCATTACAATAATCAATACATGAGGACACAAATGCATGGACAAGAACCTCCGCAGTGTCGCTTGACAAAACTTGTCTGATTCTGGCTATGTTCCTCAAATGATAAAAGGCGGTCTTTGTTATCTCTTTTACATGAGACTCGAAAGAGAGCACCATGTCAAACCACATGCCCAAGTTTTTTACCTTGTCCCTACAATTTATGACACTGTCATCAATTCTCAAGATGACATTGGGACAAGTGTTGAAATTTGTGTGGCCCAATGACCATCAACTCTGTTTTATCAGTATTTAGGAGCAAGAAATTATCCAATAACCAGCCCTTAATTGCAGATAGAGAAGATTCTAGTTTAGAGACTTCAGCACAATTTCCAATGGTTAGAGGAACATAAAGCTGCAGGTCATCAGCGTAACAATGAAAGGTTACATTAAAAGAACGTAAAAGAACACCAAGAGGCAGCAGGTACATAGAAAACAGCAATGGTCCAAGTACAGAGCCCTGAGGGACCCCATGCCTCACTGCACAGGTCTCAGAGAGATCATTTTTAAAACTAACAGTCTGAGACCTCCCAGACAGGTAAGATCTCAGCCACGATAAAACATTTCCTGTAATTCCAATAAAATGTTCAAGCCTATCTAATAAAATGCAGTGATCCACAGTGTCAAACGCAGCACTTAGATCCAGCAGTAATAAAACTGAAGTGCGATCGTTGTCTGCATTTACCAGCAGATCATTGACCACTTTTACTAAAGCTGTTTCTGTGGAGTGATTTGGTCTAAAAGCAGACTGAAATGGTTCAAACAGATTGCTTGTTAAGCTACCACAGGATTCAGCTATTTTTCGTAGCTGAGATCCTAAGCACCTAGGGTCAAATTCTGTTCTATAGGCTATAAAAATATACATATGTGACTCTCAACATGAAAAGGTTCAGACTTTTTTCATAGTGTATGTTTGATTTTTTATTTCTAAAAAAAACAACAAACACAATTCAATGGCCTTATTCTGAGCTTTGAGGATAGAAAGTATTGATCCTACTGTGTGAGTAATGATCCGATAATACCATGAAAATTTCTTGTGGCAAAAAGGCTGTATAACCTTAACATTAAACACCACCTAACAATAACGTCTTTTTTGCAGAGGCCATGCAAGTTGTTGTTTTTTTTTTTAGTTTGTTTTTCAGCAGATAGTTTTACTTCATTATCTGTGACATCTTCTGCAACAGACGTATTTGGATAAATTTCAAATAGTTGATGTCGGAGCACTTGTATTGTAATGTAAAACAATATTATAGAAACAAGAAAAAAAATCTTCAGCAACACATTCAAGTTTAGTTTGTTCCATTAGTGTTTGTTGTTAAAGATCTTTCCTTCATTTAATTTGATTGTGTATTTACCAATGCTTTACATCAAAACGGACTTATTCAAAATTCATACTCAGTCATAATATGAAAACAAAAACACTATGTTTCTATATAAACACATATGATACATAGGCTGATCCCTAGTCTGCGTGCCACATATCCTTTCTAATCAAGTCATGTCAGTTTCCGAATCAAGTTTCCCATATTCTACTTTCGCCACCCTCATAACTCCCCTCTATCATCCAAAGTCTGGCTTCCTTATTACCATCAGTCTGTGATAACCGCCACCGTAATGGTTCAGAAATCAGTCTCGTAATTCAGTTGGTTCCTATAATCACTCTGCACAGCTAATGTAGAACACGCCAAAGCAGTCTGATAATTATCTTATCCATTCTCGATGTCTTGATGCCGGGCAAAAAGCAGCACTGTACTGAAGGGTTTCCACATCATGCTCATTATATTACGTATTGTCTCAGCTCATCTAAAAGTATGATTATCCTCTTTGCCCTTGTGTTGTGGGAACCATACAAATTATCTTATCAGTGTGATCTGATTATCATTGACAGTCACTGTGATGTAATCCACCCAGCTTTAATATGAATTATTCATGTATATTTATCAGTTTTGGTAAAGAAATCTTTGTTCTCAGAAGCAGCTAAATATCTTCACTTGCTCAGACAGTATTGATTTTAGTATGGTGCATGAACACCATATGTCTTAAATGAAAATTGAAAGGCCAGTAATAATATTGTTGTACTGTTAAATGATCTGGTGAAGTTTTTTCATACCTTGAATTTCTTCGACAGGAAAAAAGCGTGTGAGGGTGCTTGTTCACACTACTTGGGTAATTGCAACACCAACACACTGTAAGGCCCTTAACTGTGTTGATACTTGACCACAGCAAACCTGTGATCAGCCAGCTGAGAGCCTTGACCGACACTCTGTATGTTGATGAAAATATAGATGCACTGCGGTTGACAGAACAGACACAACTCTGTCGGAAAGCTTCTATTTCGCCGTTCCTACTTTTGAAATATTTTCGCAGCTTGCAATCTTTCCCGGCGTGTCTCTTATTACAAATGCACGCCTGCTGCACAAGCACCGTCTTTTCTGGAATCCAAAACTGTGGGTTTTCTCCGCAGCCTGGAGAGTGGAGAACAGGAGAGATGGGGGAGGATTCTCAGGCTTGAACGAGGCTTTATGACTTTCAACAGCATTTGCATAATTGTATGCATCTCATGCAGTGTGAGTACACAGTGCCAGCATGGATGATCACTTCTTATCTCCAAACTGCACCATAAAGATAAGAGAAATACATGCCGGTACAAAGTAATCTTACTTCCTACTGCCCATGTCAAATTATTTAGGACTCGACAGGCTGGGAGTTGCTGTGGCTGCATAAATGAGTCGATCATTGCATCATGATTTCTTGAGGCCAAGAGTCTAATTTAAATTTAAGAGTTTATTATGGGTAGATAACCTATGTATGTGACTTGTGGAAGACTTCCAATTTCCAAGTAATGTTTTCCAAAATAGAATACATAGTTAACTTATTAGGCTAAAAGTTTTATTTAGTTAGATGATACCAATGCCATGTAGATATAAAGATTGCTAGTGGTACTTGACAAAGTCAGGTAACTGTTTCTACAGAACTTCCATTTCTGTAGGTGAACTTCAGTGTCACGTCCAACTGAATAATAAAAGATTATTATTATTAAGAATAATAAAGGTTTGGGTACATTCGATCATTGCTCAAGTCCTTGAAAATAATTGCATTGTACATGCACTTTCAATTATCAGGTAAACACTAGTGCTGAAACAAGTTTTACTTGCTATAATCATTCCTACCATTTACCAGACATGCTTTCTGCCATTGTTTGCCCAGTGCTGCAATGGATATCTACTACTGCAAGAGTCTTTGTATTATTTCAGTGTTTCCAGGGTGCTTTTCTTTTTGTGGCGGAGAGCTCTTGCAAACATGCTTTACCTTGGCACTTTAGTTGTCTAGTTTATTCTGCTGAACCCTTACATTAGATTCAATTTAATGTTTGAATATTGTCTTTCATCAGAAAGGGATGGCCACCAATGTTTATACTGAAAACTTGTTAGGTATGTAAAATCTAAATAAATCAATATAACTTGACTTGATAATGTAGCCCATTTTAAGAAATATGGTGCAATTCTACAGCCGAAAGTGAGAACACTGCAACATCAATCTGTTGGAGTATTTCTAAATTCTATAAGTAAAATGCAGGTTAAGTCAACTCAGATGTTTTTTCTCTAACTGTGGAAGATATTCTGCCCTTTCAAAACACTTTAACCTCATTATTAAAAGTCCTATTTTTACAAAGCACACCATTTAGTTTTTTTCAAACAGGAGCCCAGAATGGTTTAATGTTATTTTGTATAAGGCAATGTTTTTGGCATTATTGTATTTATCCGTGATACCTTAAAGGCTGGTCCGTGAAAATACTGTTGGACATAAACCGGTGCAAAAAAAGTTGGGGACCGCTGCCTTAGACTAAACCAATAAAGGAACAAACAAACAATTACGTGGGCCACCTCCTGGATCAAGCTCATTCTGCTGTACCATATGGCTGAGCAATTCAATCTCCCAGATAAGGGAATTGACAATTAAAGATGCAGGGAGGATGGGCTCTTCTTCGGTTAGGGCATCTGGGGAAGAGAACTGGCAAGAGGTGGTGTCCAGCTTGGTGTTACGGGAGTCTGGGTGGTAAGAAATAGAGTTTAAGCAAAAAAACAAGGACTGTATGGCTTTATGTGCATGTATGCGCTAAGCAGTTTGAATGTAAGTCAGGTTTTTGTGATCTGTCCAAACCAGCAAGGACATTCTGCTCCCTTGTGCCAGAGCCTCTGTTCCTCTACAGCCAGGTTGACTGCTAGCTGTTCCCAGTACCCCACATCAAAGTTACATTCTGCAGGGGCTAAACATAAGAAAAAGAAGGTAAAGGGATGCCTTGTTATTTACCACTTCCGAGAGCACCACACAAACCTCAAAGTTGTAGGCCTCGACCTTTCAACAATGAACTGGAGAGAGAGATCAAGCTGGGTCAGGACAGGCAGTGAAGCAAACATTTTTTTGAACTTGTCCAAAACACAGCTGCTAATTTCTAACAGCTTTTGAAGCGGACAGTCTTGATTAATGGTGGGATGACGGAATTCCTACACATGCTCCTCTAGCTGTTGTTCTAGTGGCGGAGCCTGGCCTGGATCTGTGCTTGTTGTGCTCATGCTGGCCAGATTGTTCTGTCATGGACAGACAGAATGATAGACCCACTCTCAGAGCACTCGGAAGGTTAAACAAGTTTATTTACAGGTAAGTGACTAAATAGAGAGATTATACAGTCAGTAATGCAGTAAAAGTGGTGAAGGTATTGCAGACTTTTTATAAGGGCACACACACACACACACACACACACACACACACACACACACACACACACACAGCTTAACACACACACACAGCTTGGAGTATGCGGAGAGGTCTACACAGAAAGGCTGGTTATTTCAAGGAGAAGAGGAACAGAGATTCATAACAGGAGGCCGAGTGCGTACCTAG
>NW_005187420.1:315101-358683 GCF_000239375.1 Pundamilia nyererei
ACACACACACACACACACACACACACACACACACAATACAGTCCACAGGGCTTGGAGTATGCGGAGAGGTCTACACAGAAAGGCTGGTTATTTCAAGGAGAAGAGGAACAGAGATTCATAACAGGAGGCCGAGTGCGTACCTAGTTGACGCAACAATCTGGCGATGACTGAGTTTGAGTCAAGGTGAGTCTGATCAGGTGATCTTTTACAGGTGAGTAGATAACAGGAATTCGGAGACCACAGGAGGAGCCACCTCTGAAGAAAAGTACACACACATGCAAATAAAAGGAGAGAAAGAAAGAGAGAAAAGCAAAGGAGAGGGAGAGAAAGAAAGGAAGGGCAGGCAAAGAGAAACTTGGGGACCATGACAGAAACATTTAGCATCTTTTTTAGCATTTTTTTTTAATTTGCAAGGAGTTGTCATGGATTCATCAGTGTCCTTTCCATTAGCCCTGCTCATCTTCACACAAAAGTTGTAATAAAAGCAAAACCACACACATTCAATGGACACAATTCAACTCACTGACAGTTACCGGTATGTTATTGAACTTGATGGGGAACAACAATGCTATATCCATTTTAATCACAGCAGTAGTAAGCTTCCTCTTCAGTGAATATGTCATGCTCCACAACCTTCAAAAAGGGTGAATTTCAATAACAGATTCAGCCTTGTTGTGGTACTTGTAAAACCAAGGGTGAAAAGAGTTAAAAGACACTCAATACTGGAGTTCATTAAAAACACATGCTACATGATTTCATCTACAAAAAACACATCACCAGTTTCACGTGTGTGACAGAAATATGATTTCTTATTATTCATATAATTAGTTAAACTCTTAGATAAGGAGTTAAATGAATTAATACAAATGGTTGGGAGAAAACTTTTACAAAGTAAGAAAGACAAAATTCAGAGGGAAAATATTCCCCTTTCACTTTACCTGCATCACTCTGATTTTTAAACCAGCTATGTTTGTTTCCATCATAGCTGCAGTGTTATTATCTAAATCTGGTTTCATCGTTCTTTCAGTGGTATAATGATTCATTCATTTATACTCTGTCATTTATTTATTCTGAGTAAAGTCTCTCCCATCCAGTGAATACTTGTCAGGTGCTTTTTATCTTGGGGAAGCTAGTTCTGGCAGACAGGGTTCACTGGTGAGCGCCCAAGCTGAGCGTCATGGGTGAAGCCACTTCACAAAAGGTACCGTGCCCTTTTATGGTGAAGGATTTATTAAAACAGCCAGCTTCTGACAATCCAATTGAAAATCCACTTCTGGGTCTGTTTTCCCTCTAACTGCAGTGACCCCTTTAGAGCAGGTCTAGGGAGGGGGACTGAAGGAAAGACAAGGACAAGAAGCAGGTTTTTAAAGAGCTTCAGATGACTGGCAGGTAGAAACAGTAGAAAGTCAGTGGTGAGAAATTACTGCAAACTGCAAATGCCTGCAGTTAAGAGCAACAGTGTCATATCTCCAGCGACTAGTGTTTCAAATAGTAACAGTAGTCTCTATGTGTGTGTGTGTGTGTGTGTGTGTGTGTGTGTGTGTGTGTGTGTGTGTGTGTGTGTGTGTGTGTGTGTGTGTGTTTCCTTTTCCCAATGGAAACCAATGTGTGTCAGATTTTGCCCTTTTGCCACTTCTGTCAACGTTCTTCTGATGGTATTTGAGATCATGGCCAGTTTTCATTTGTCTTCACTGCTCACACACTTTGTGCCAAACTCGCCAGCATGTGACATTCACGGAGGCTCATGAAAATAACAGTAGTCTACACTTTGTGCCTGCATTCTCCATCCTAAAACCAATTTGAGCCATGAAGCTTTGGCATAATCCTCATAAAGCTCCCATGTTATTCACAGAATGGTAACCAAGTGAGCCTTAAGCTTTGCCAAACAATGAGCTGAACACAGCCATGGCAGAAAATGCCATATGAAATTCAAGCACTGTTAGGTCAGCTAGTACATGAAAGATATTTTTATTAAATGGCTTACATGATAATCTTATTGTTAGCAAATAAACATAATTAAACAGTGTATAATGCTTTTCTGTGACCCTATACTGCTGGAAGACACAAGGTCTTCCATAACTGGTAGTTCTGAACTGAGGTTCAGGACGAGCAGTTATGTACCTAGGCTGCTAATCATTTAAAAATGCCTCCCTTCTTACCATGTTGAGTCCGTTTTGGCTTGCTTACTACACTGGATTTTTTTAAATAGCGTGTCACTACTGAGCATAAATCAGTGATGTGGAGCACTGTTATTTGAGAATTATTTAACAGATACAGCGCTGACTTATACGAGGCGTTGAACCAAATAAGTGTACTAGGGTCTTACTAAAAATGGTTTTTAATCTGTTGTCTGGTTTTAGCAGAAATATGTATATATATTTTTGCTGTTTAGTTACCACAATACCACAATATTTGAGATTGCATGTCCCCTATTTACTTTAGAATTCAAATGAACAAACTATCAGTTTCAGGCAGTGTGGAACATATATTTGTAGTGGCTCAACTTTGGACAGTTTCAGTCTTGTAGTCATTCAGTCTGCTTTGAAATTACCTTTCACTTAAGGTTAAGGTTTGACACAAAATTGTTCACATTATCCAACCCTCCCACATATCACAAGAAGAAAAAGAAACCCTAGCTAAAGCTATTTTCTTCTGACCTTTTCAGATACATACCATACTTACAAGGCAGGAGAAGAGGCGAAAGCCAATCGGCCTCCAGATTACTGTGATACCAAATGGGCACTTCATGCCAAGACTCCAGCCGCTGTAATTGCACAAGTGTGTATTTATTCAGGCAAGCTCCAGGCCATCACATATCTATTAGATGCTGCTTGGAGCCTGGCTCCCTCTCCAGTCAGCTAGATTCCCAAGCTCACCATGTTGTGATGCACAGCAGGTTGGCAAGTCCTTGGCAGGAGCAAAGGTGGAGTCGCTGTGAGGTCAAGGGGCTTCTTGCTTGTGGGTTGAAGGTTCAGTGGATGGTTTTGAATGAAAAAATGAAAGGAGTGTTTGAGGGCAGGCTAGGGGAAGAGCTATACTTAGTCTCTTTTTGAGGGATTATTGATTGTGTAAGAAGTAGCTAACCTCAAAGCACACCAAGCATGTTCTCCTGTTGTGTCTGACATAAGGGAAACACTGGGGTTCTCACTTATGATTCTTTATATCATGATTGTGTACCTTTGAAATTGAGATTTGATGTGCTTACTCCATAATCATCCTTAAACAGAATGTTAAAGACCTCATTTAGCGTACAACATATGGATCATTTCATGAACTCAAATTCATCTTTATGTAGATAAGAGAGACATTTTCTTTGAAAGCACTTTCATCTTCATTCACAATGACAACATGCGAGCAGCCAAATGAGCCTCAAGTCATAACTAATCAATTTTACCATGAAAGTAGGAAACTACATCAATATAGCACATTATAATAAGCCTGCATTTTTTGTAAATAATGTTATTTCAGATTTAGAAATTTGAAGAACAAATCTTGAAGTGATAAAGAGACATTTTGAGCTATGGATGGCAATTCTAGTTTATTGTCTATTCAAAAACTATTGAATAAATTTATAGTATACCATTTGTGATCATCTGAGTGTGAATTGCATTGGCTTATATGATGTCCTGACTATTCCTTGGGTGCCACAGTTGACCATTAATTTGACTCTAGGTAGAATATCCCAATAATTGCTGGATAGACTGCTGAAATATGAGCCTTATATCAAAAGTAGGTTCAAAAGAAAACCATTCATATGCTATAATGTGTTTTGTCCAGCCACCAAGTCATATGGTGATATGACCCCTAAAAGTTTGCACGCCAGTAAATTACAATATCAAAAACAGATAAAAATCCACAGTACCAATGTTTGTTTCTGTTACTCTGGTAAATGCTTCTTGTTAGGTCTGTGCAGTTTTACTAATGAAACAGACAAACTGCATGATATTTATGTTCAGCGGCTGTTATAGAACACAAAGAAAACAAATGAACAGTCTGAACAGTGGGAAAGATTAGAATGATTTTTAGATTGTTACACTTGGCGTGGGTGTAAATTTGATTTTGTTATGCACTTTAATAGCACCTGAATGTGTTTTTTCTCCTCTTGAAACTTTAATATGGCTCTCCTTTGTTAAGAATTTACAAAATCTCCAAAATGCTAGAAAAATAGAGAGACATAAAAACCCGAAATTTTGACACACCCCGTGTACTCTGAGGGCCTGTAATTTGGAAAATGTTCATCATATGGAGGTCCCCAGCTGAACGTGTTACTGTGAGGTGACAGTGCACTGCTGTGCCACCCCCTTAATATTAACATGTTAAAAATCTTAGCATGCTGATATTAGCATTTAGCTCCAGGGGCCATTTCTGTGGATGTAGTCTAGAGTGAATTATCCTTCCTATTTTGAACCATGAATATGATGCCATAAATCACAGAACTGTCTGGGCCATCGTTATTTTATATTAAATCAAGACACCAAATTCAGGCAAAGCAATGGCAGAACTGATTTAAAAAATGCATTTACTTCCCATTTTGTTCATTTCCATGTGAAGTTACAGTAAAAAAAAAAAAAAGAAGACGTAATTGAGACACCAAAAGAAACACAGCCAAAGAAACCAATATCATTTCCCCACAGACAGTGCACATTGTTGCTGACAATTTTACATAGTGATGATGTGAATCTATATTTCAATTCACAGCTAATAATTACCCTGCCATTATGCTGCCTTTACACTGGTGTCTGTAATAAATTCAGAGCTGAGATAATCTGTTTTAGTGTGATAGAAAGGTTCATTAATATGGAGAATACACAGCGGAGTATTATCAATGCCGGCAAACAGCAGCACAAATATTATATATATTTTTTGTTTTTCTTGAAATGTGCACTACCATGCAATAACAGCATTAACTTGCTTTGCTGATGTATGAATTTTTGCCACCGGGTGTGCAGGCTTCAGCTCTGATCAAGGTTAGCAATGTTTAACAATTATCTGCTTGTTTGTGATCAAAGTTTAACCTCCGGTGCTTTATTCCATAAAAAAACAAACAAACAAAAAAAATTGCATGAACTCACACCATTAAAAATATCTAAACCTCCCTAAGTTTTTTTCCCCTCTTCTCCTTCCTTAAATCCAAAACAGGACTGTAATTATTCAGCATCTTTTAGATCCCCTCGCTAATGTCCATGTTCCCTGTAATAAATGCCAGGAAAAAAAAGAAGAGAAAGACTAATGATGGCTGTGGAATAGTCAGTCTGCAAACATGTCAGCAGAAAACCACAGTCAGCTGTGCGCTGTCTGCAGCTTTAACCCAAAGCTAGTGATGGTGCAAGAGAGCTGATGGTAAGGCTTTGGGACTGTGCAGTAGGGAAAAGAAAAAAAAAACAGAAGTCAGATGAATATGCCTTCTACTATTGTTGCAATGTTATGACCAGTCTAATGAGATCTGTGGAGATTTGGGGCTCTCATTTTGTTGTATCACCCATACACTTTCCTGCACAAGAAAACCCACTGTGGAATTGTCCTCAGACACATCCACTCAGATGGATGGATGCATTAGCTGATGCTCCAGACAACAGAGCATCATTCAGTACCTTTTTATGGTTTACATCCAAACATACTGGAGTCCTGTGATAACAGTTTTTTTTTTGTATTCCCAAATGCTGCACAGAAAGAGAAATGCATGTTTTCATAAAAGTGTCTTTACTGACCTCCAGGAATATAAATGATTTTGTTTTCCCTTATTCGTGTAAAACAATTAATCACACCCCGAAAGATTTTTTTCTTTTTTTAATTTCATCAAAGTAGGGAAAAATAGTCCTGATCCCTCATTTCTTTAAATCCACACTCTCTCCCCTCCCCAATCCCTGCACATATGCATGTCCTCACTTGTCACACAATCATTTTGATCTTCAGTACAATTCCTTGGACATCTCTGTTCGTTCAAAAAGGTACAAGAACACAGTGTCTGCTACATAGGTCACGTTCACCACACTACTTGCATTTGTTAGCGGTATAATTTTGGGGATGCCAGAACATCTGCTCGGCATTTGTAGATGGAAGAGAGAGAAGTGATAAATCAGTCAAATGATTGCTTTGAAGGCTGCAGCTCTTAATCTCCTCTTTAAAAAAAGGCAAGAATATTTGCTGCTCTTCATCAGTCATAAGCAAATAATCAGTTTCAGGTCTGTTATGGGAATTTAAGTCATGCAGAACTTTTGTATTGGATATGTGAAGTTATTTTTGACATTTCATAAGTCAAATAGAGTCAAAGACAAACCTCAACCTCATTTTGAAAACCAGAATGGCAATATTTCGAACACAAGTGTGAAAAAGGAAAGTCTGTTTTGTGTCCACGGAAAATCAACTAATATAGATTAACATACATGCTGTATGGCAAGATTTGTCATGAAATTAAAGTTATCCTTAAATACAGTGCCTCCTCACAGGTTCCACAAAACACAGCACTAAGCCTGAGGAACATTTTGCAACCCTCATACATTTAATAAAGGGAAAAGAAATATGGTTAGTCGCCATCATTGTGCATGAAAAAAATAGTTTATTTTGGGAATTGGTTATGTTTAAGTGTAATTTTAGCTGACATAATTGCAGTATAAAAGTCACAATACTGGCCATATTCAGACTAATAGTATGAACAATATTTTGTCCTCACTGCTGGCTACTGAAAGTTAAGTCAGGACAACAGTGTGTGTAAAACTGCAGTTGTCAGTCTTTAATAATTGTGTCCACTAAATGTTCTACAGACTTCTGAATCAATACTGAAATTGCACCCCTGATTGCAATGAACTTTTGTACTAGAACTTCCATTCTGTGTATTTTAATCACCCCATTCTTTAGTTGAAAAGGGGTGGAGAGAGGGAAAAGAAGCCTTTCATATTCTGTTCCAAAAAGGAACTCAATTAAGAGGTCCCAAAAGGACTCTTTAATGGCTTATGAGAGAGGCAATGATGAAAGAGACAGAGGTTATAAATATTTCAGGTAATTTTGTTACCTATTCATCTATTCTTCTATATCTAGTCAGCAATCTGTCTCATCTCACAGATGGTTTAATATACTAAGTCGTTTCTGTTGTTCCATAACTTACTGTGAGTAACTACATAATCTATTTTAAGCAGTTTTTTACAGAATTAATATTCTGTTTTATAAGCTAGTATAGAAACGTATAGCAATTTATTAAAAAGAAAATTGTCCATTCTGTTCAAGCATACATTGACATAACATTTATTTAACTTTAATTTCATGAAAGCTTTTACATGTAACCTTCAGCTGGTGCAATCTGACATATATAGACAAAGGTAGAGCTCTGGTCATCCTTCCGTGTTTTAAGGTTTTATCATGTTTAATGAAACATGATTTTGAGTTATTTGCCTTGTTAAGATTCTGAAGCATTAACAGTAACATAATCAGTAACATTTAGGTAATGCAAATAGGACATTCAATTTCTGAATGACCAACTGACAATTTCAGCTGTTATTAAATATTACTGTGGCATTTTTTTGTACTCAAGCACAAGTACAGATATGGGAGTAGTTGCACATCCTCCACAGAAAAAATAAAGTCTGTATGGTAAGAGGGGCGCCATAGTTTCCACTTCATCTAACTTAAATTGTATGTAGTGTATTGTGATATATTTATATCTTATAGCTATGTGTATTTATTACAGTTATTTTGTAATATTTTGTAATATATTGTGTTATGTACTATTGGTACTGTCATGACGCAAAAGCAGATGCAAAGAGACAAGACTGGACTTAACAAAAAGTGAGCCCTTTATTTAGGCTGGGAGAAAAACCAAACAAAACTACAAAACAAAATGTCTGTGAAGGTTCTCAGTCATCCAGGTCATCGTAGTCAAAGGAGCTTGCAAAGAAAAGCATCTGGACTTCTTTAAGTTGCTTGAAGATGTTTCACCTCTCATCCGAGAAGCTTCTTCAGTTCTAAGGTCAAATGGTGGAGAGTCCCAGATTTAAAACTAGTGGGAGCATCCCCCCCACAGAGGGACAAAAGGACCCCCTGATGATCCTCCTGATCCCGCCTGAGCCAAGGTGTGAAACTGGGTGTGGGTCCCAATCAGCCAGGGTTTGGGGAGGGAACTCAAAACTGGATTATAGATGGCAGACATTTGGTGTCGTAAACCACCGCCTCTGTTCAAAGATGGTCGCTCTAGATGGCTTCTTTCACTCCTCTTTCAAACCATCTGTCCTCTCTGTCCAAAATGTGAACATTGGCATCCTCGAAAGAGTGTCCTTTATCCTTTTAAAACAGGTTCTATGTAATGTTTTTTGTTTATGCTTTTAACGTCTCCATAAATTATTTAATTAATTCCTTTTTTTGGCATTTAATAGTATTCTTTGTGTCGTTAGATTTATCAGGTTCAATGAACACTAATCTAGTGGATTTAAGATGAAGCATCACGTGGACCTCCTCCTCAAAAGCAAGCAGCAATACTTTAAGATGTGCAATCTTTTTCAACAGTACAGTATGCCTTTTTCCTCAAAATATTTGAGGGAACCAGTGGGGAGAAAGATCCTGCTGTGTAGGAAACCCTGATGCAATGCATTTACAAAGGATATCCCAGAATGAAAGAGAGTATGATTGACACACTACAAAGCATTCAAACAGAGTGCACAAATGCAGACATACTGACAGCATCACAAGGGCTTCATGAGAATCGTGTTGGAGAATCATATGTCACTGAAACGAGCTTGGATGCTGGGGAGAGCTGTACTTGTATGAAATACTGAACAAATATGAGGGTTCCACACACATGATATGTATAAACCAAATTCAGGCCAAATTAAATTTTAAGGCAAATATAATGATTTTCCACCAACTTTGTTAAAACTTTCACTGAATATAAACATTCTGATTTAAAAGATGCCATGGATAGCATCAATAAGCAGTTTGCCATTTATAGTGCAAACTCATGGACACGTCCCATATGGAAAAGAAATAGTAAAAACTTATATGTGATTACTCATGAAAGTGGCCACTTTCTCATTACTTTCATACATTGTTTTAGTAAGTATCCAAAACATACAAGTTTCATTATATAATTTTTCAAGGGATCTTATATATGTTTTCACTCTTATATGCTTTTCATACAAGTTTCACACAAGACAGATACAAACTTTATAAGATTTATATATATCTTTTCCATATGGGGTTGCTCCTCAGATACTGCTGTTGTCAGTGAAGGCAATGCTGACACGTGTTATCCCATCTGTGACCAGGTACAGCTTTGAATAAAATGACAATGAAATGATAATAAGCCTCACTGAAACCAGTTTCCTGTGGTCTATGACCATCTCCAAGCAACGTCTTGAAACCTCTCTCCAACGACTTTCCCCATACTGTTATTGGTTCTTTTAAATTCTGAGAATTCTGAGTAATTTTACAAACACAAAGTTTTTTTTGGAAAATTTGCCAGAGGTATACACCACCAGTCAAAAGGTCAGACACACCTTCTCATTTAATATTTTTTCTTTATTTTTACTACTTTCTACATTGCAGATACATACAAACAAATAAAGCAAGATATAAGGACTTATGTAGCAAAGAAAACATGATAAATAACTCCTGAAAGTAGCCAACCCTTGACCTTATGCAGTCGCAAAAACCATCAAAGGTTACAATGCAACTGGCCCACATGAGGACCACCCCAGGAAAGGGAGACCAAGAGTCACCTCTCCTGCTGAGGATAAATTAATTCTAGTCAATAGCCTCAGAAATTGCAAGTTGACAGCACCTCAGATTAGAGCCCATATAAATGCCACACAGAGTTCCAGTAGCAGACACATCTCTACATCAACAGAGGAGACTCAGGTGAATCAGGCCTTTATGGTCAAGTACCTGGTACGAAACCGCTACACTGATATATTAAAAGCAACAAGCAGCAGAAATTTGTTTGGGCCAAAAATCACAAGGAACGGAGATTAGAGCAGTGGAAATCTTTGCTTTGGTCTAATGAGTCAGAATTTGAAATTTGTGTTTTTTGCGATGCAGAAAAGATGAACAGATGGTCTCTATATGCATGGTTCCCACCATGAAGCATGGAGGGGAGGCGTGATTGTGTGAAGGGTGCTTTGCTGGTGACACTGTGGCTGATTTTTTCAAAATTGAAGGCACACTGCACCAGCATGGCTACCACAGCACCCTGCAGCGACATGCCATGCCATCCGTTTTACGTTTAGTTACCCTCATTTATTTTTCAACAAGAGAATGACCCCAAACACACCTCCAGGCTGTGTAAGAACTATTTGACCAAGAAGGTGAGTGATTGAGTACTGTGCCAGATGGCCTGGCCTCCACAGTCACCTGACCTAAACCCAGTTGTAATGGTTTGGGATGAGATGGACCACAGAGTGAAGGCAAAGGGGCCAACAAGTGCTCAACATCTCTGGGAACTCCTTCAAGACTGTTGGAAGATCATTTCAGGTGACTACCCCATGGAGGTCATCAAGAGAATGCCAAGAGTGTGCAAAGCAAAGTGTGTCTATTTTGAAGAATCTAAAATATTTCACCCTTTTTTGTTGTGTTCATTGTATGTGTTCATTCATAGTTTTAATGCCTTCAGTGAGCATCTACAATGTAAATAGTCATGAAAATAAAGAAAACCCATTAAATGAGAAGGTGTGTCTAAACTTTTGACTGGTAGTCAGTGTTGGTCAAGTTACTTGAAAAAAAAAAATCAGTAACTAATTACTGATTACTTCCCCAAAAAAGTAATCCCGTTACTTTACTGATTACGTATTTTCAAAAGTAATTAATTACTTAGTTACTTAGTTACTTTTTAAAAACACGATTTACAACCTGAATAGGTGATAAAGCGATAGGTCTTTCAGCCCAATTCTACTTTTTCTACATAATCCATCATACAAAATGTAATCAAATGGAAAAGTCTCTTTTTTAAACTTGTTTTATTAGTTTAAATTTTTTAACTTCATGCATCAAGTAAAAATTAAATTATCTGCAACACTCTCTGACTGGAAGAAATTTGTTTAATATTTAAACCTATTTTCTGCACATTCCAGCACATAAAATAAAATATTTTGTTTGTGTTTACACTCACTCTTTCAAATAGATGCAAGTAAAACACAGCAGAAAATAAATAAAATCAAAGACTAGCGGTTCTGTTGCTCTATTTTCACCTGTAAAGCAGGAGTAGGGTAGGCGGAGGTTTACCCTGGTGCAGGTGTGCCGCAGCGGTCAGTGGAAGAATCTGTGAGTTTCTCTGTGAATTTCCCATTACATCATTGCGCACTTGGAGCTTGTTTAGGGGGTTTTTTCGCTGTAAAAAGAAGTTTTCTTCCCACGCACAACGGGCACTAATGTTTTTGTCACTTTTTACGGAATCTAACTCAAAGTAAGGTCAGTACTTCCACGCTTTAAATGCTGCACGCTCATAATCTCTCGATATATGATCTATTGTTGATCTGCACACAGCTGTTGTCAAGAACGTTCCACTCGCTTACGTCACTGTCATGAGACATTCTGGCAAAAAAATTAAATCACAGTTTTAGTAACGCAGCGTTCCTACGGGAAAGTAACGGTAATCTAATTACCGTTTTTGCAATAGTAATCCCTTACTTTACTTGTGACTTGAAAAAGTAATCAGATTACAGTAATGCGTTACTGCCCATCTCTGCTGGTAGTACATGTGCTCACTGCAATAATGCCATTGCTTTTTTCAGAGAAAAATTGACTTTCTGGCATGCACCGTCCCATGTTCAAATTGTGGTGGCTTCTGTTAATGAGTGGGAACTCATAAAACGAATATCGTCTTGTCCTCTAGACACTGGGTCTTCTGGTGTTGGCAGCACTGTTGAAAATTCATCAGCTGTGGGAAGTGAGCCAGAAGACAATGAGGATTTTTTTTTTCTTTGAGAAAGCAAAAATGTCCAGTTCCACAACAGAGAATGAGGTACATAAGTATCTCAAGCAGTCAGACAAGTCAGCTGCTTTGGAGCAACATTAGGTCATAGAGGGTATATTTATCAAGATGTTATATTTTCAACAATAAAACCCCTGCAATATAAGAGAGACTGAACTTACTCGTGCTGCATGTCAGACAAGTACTACTAACAGACTTTTATGCTGTGGAAAGACAACAGTTACTGGACAGAAGATTGTGTAGGAGGGAAGTACTGTAGATAGAGGAGTTGGGTCATGCTGGGTTTTAAACTGCTCAAAAGCATTTGTTTATTTGCAATTGTAGTTTAAGTCTCATTGTTTAATAGTTTGTTTTTTCTTTTTTCTTTTTTACATTCAATGCTCAATAAAGTTACACTTTACATGTACTTAAAGGAATTTAATTAATAATACATTTTAATGATAAAGAACGCAGTGCTTATTTTTATCGAGCAATATATTGGTGTGGGAAAAACAAAAAAACAGCCACAAAAAAGAAAACAAGCTGTTGCTGTGCTCCAGCTCTTTTTGTTGTTAAGTGGTTTGGAAAAAGTGTTTTTGTTGTTGTACTTCAAACATACATGTTAAATACAACATCTGTTGCCAAGACCATTCTTATAATGAGCAGCTTTTTCAGTTGCCTCTTTTTGTATTGTGGACTGTCAAATAACGTGTTACAGCTACGTTAAACACAAAACACAATAGCTTTTCATCTTTGAATTCAGTCTTAGTACAAAACAGTAATCAAAATGTTACAACCCGTTTTGAAAGAAACATTCTTATGAGAGGAATTATTTTACCAGGTATGATTACAGTAAGTAAATGCTATGACAACGAAAATTGTTTTTGGTGAAAAACACTCATGTTTAATTGATTAGTTAAAATCACCCCCCCCCCACTTTAAGGCATTTTTACACTCACTGTTTGCCCAGTTGTGGCTGTCATGTGCCAATTTTGATGTCACATCATGTGTAGCACACCACAATATTTGGTGCACAGCTGGTTGTGCACCTCTCAGTTTTTGTAACCTGGCATGTTGCACAACACCCGCTGCAGCTGGGTTGAAAACAAGTGATCATGTCGGGTTTTACCACCATTTTAATCATATTTCAATAAAGAAGCTCAGAGATATACAGATATAAAGGTAGATGTTACAACTGTTGGAAACACTAGTTTGACAGTTTGGACTTCTTCTCCTCCTATATCAGGTTTTTTGTGTCATATTGTCTGTTTCGTGGCAGCCATCATTTAGGATGAATACTGCAGAGACCTCCTGTGCCTTAACTGTGGGCATAAATAGACTGTGTGATGACCTTATGGCAGTGAGCAAAGTGACCATTGCGACAGATATGCTGTGCAAAAAAAACAGAAAGGGAAAGATTTTTTCCTTTATATAAAAGTGTGATTTTTGCCAACACCAGAGATACAAACTAGAGAGAGAGAGTGGGGGGTTATTCATTCATGCCACTTTGGAGAGATGGTTGTGGTAGAAAGATTCAGCTTAAGAAGACTTCTGCAAACCTTTATTCATTTATTCAAATGCTTTTCACTAATTAGAGGAAATTGTAACAAACAAGACCCACTCATTTGTTATGTTCATAGCACTTTTCCATCAGTGTTCATCAGCCCTGAACTTGATCCTTGATATTACTCAATGGAACCTGTTAGTGCTTAAATGTGTGGATCCAATATTAAATGGTCTTTAAACCTTTTAAGCCAGAAACGTCAAATAATTGCCTGATTTATTTATTTATTTTTTAATAAAGGAATGTATATTGAACCTTGCAATGATATGAGTTTTAATTTGTATCATATTTTCTACACCAGTTTTTTTTATTGTATTTCTAGTCTATTCATTACGAAAGTAGTGTGAAATTTATTAGTTTTTTTGAGAGATTAAAAAAAAACACACTGATGATGTAGAAGTGTCAAAAATTCATGCATCAACTCTTTAAAGACAAAATCACGTTTGGCTTTAAAATAAATAAAATAAAAAAGCGTTTACCCTGTGATCCAGGGTCTGCTTGGGCAGAACCCTCGCTTAAACGAAACATAGTATTTCCATTACTGAGAATACATCTGAAAGAGGAAAGTACAATGTGTTGACATAATTCTCCCAACTTAATCCGTAGTTCTAAATTATTATTATTTTTTTTAAAAATGTTATGTTTCAATTTCTATATATTTTTCCCTCTGAATTAATATTATTTAAATGATTATTAAAACTTAGATGTTGACAAAATGTTTCTTGTAAGTAAGAAAATGTTAAACTCAGATGTAACGACTCAAGGAATATAGCAATATCTTTACACAAAAGTAACATTCTGAGCTGAAGACACTAAAAGGCGATACTAGAGCTAATGGGAACTACACAGATGGGTGGTAATTTTCTGCAGACAAGGGACCGTTTTGACATTAAGGTTCTTATTATGGCCATTGTTAATTTAGACATTTTCAATGTAGTTTAACAATAAAAATTATACTAAGATACACATCAGACAATGATGATGAAATTTTCCAGTAAGAGTTGGGGAACTACCAAGCTTAAAATAAGTATAAAGCAACCTTATGTAAATCTTTGCATTTGTGATCCCAGCAATATGGCTGTGAAACAAATTAGTAGGCTACTTTTAAACAAAGAACTTTTTTTTAATAATAGCTATAAGATTTTCTCTCATAGGAGACAAAAATGCCACAGTAATTACTGAGAAAAATATGATCACCAAAAAGGAGCTGTTATGCTTTGGGCCCTTTTCTGAATAAGGATGTTATACAGTGGGAAGTATGCTTAATCACTGTTCACAGTGTCAGGCTGCTTGGAAAGGTGAGCCAGGCTAATGGAGGATGGTTCATCACTTGAAACACACTGGGAGGAAGGCAAGAAAAGAGCTTATAAGGCCAAGGGGGAGATTGAACCAAATAGATGAGTTATACTGGAAGAGAAATAACTTCCATTCAGTTGTACATTGTACTTTAAATGTCATTTGTTTAGCCAAAATTTTGAACACAAATAAAATTATATTTCTATGAAGAATACTACACATTTCCAGCAGGTGAAAGCAGGTAAACAGTGTTGCTATTTAACTTTCACAATCTCAAAAACACCAACAAAAGTAGCTTCTATTATTGTCATGGAATCATTTGTTCCCTCATTAGTAATTGATAAATTGCTTCACTGTATTAGTACTTTTGAAATGCAATCCATGCCAGTGTAATGTTTTTCATCTACCACTATGTGTCAGGAGTTGCAGTGTAGATAAGGGAAGGAGCACCCAAACGCTGGACTCACAGGTGGGCGAAGGTTGGTGTTTATTGTGGACAGAGTGAACAGAACAGAAGTAGGAAATGGCTGGCTGGACGACTGACTGAATGAAAGACTGACCGACAGAACTGACGAAACTGGGACAACCTAACAGCGACAACATAACATCAATGACGTGACAGTGAACAGAAGGAAACTGAGGACTTAAAAACTCTGACTAATGATGATGATTGGAGACCGGTGAGTACACAGCTGAACTTAGTCTGACATGGAAATAACTGGAACACAATACACATGCGGTATGCTGGCACAGAAAACAGGAAGTGAGAAAACTGAATGTGGGAAATAAACTGAACATGACAAAACTGAAAACGCTGGGTCAACGACCCAGGAAACCTGACACTATGTATAGACAATTATTTAAACTTGTAGTTGCTTGGTTTTAAAAAAAATAATGTAGTGGGAGTTGTCAGTATACAATTATATAAGCTATAAGGGTGAACTAGTTGACTAACAGCTGCTTATTTATTCACACCCAGCATCTATGGAATAATTCAATCATTTCACTACAAGTCTAAAAAGAACTCCCTTTTGGGTCTTGTCTATCTTGTCTATAGTAAAATAGATTATTTCTCTAAATACCCAATTCACCAGTACATTCGTTGCTGTATGGTTTTAAAGGGGTTTACCTAATGTTTTTTAAAGATCCCAAAGGCAAAATAGGTTTGAAATCAATGGTGTGAGATGACCAGAAAAAGCCCAAGACTTTTAATAACTGTAAAAACTGATTAACTTTTAAAAAAAGTATAGAGGAAACATCGTGAGATATTTTTAGTTCTATCAATCAGAAAACTAACACATTTGAATGTCTTTATTGTTTCTTCATTTTTTATCATGTCATCCTTCACTCTCTCTGGGTCATGATGAAGTTTTATTGGAATGCAGAAAACATTTCTTTCCATGAATTGAAGAAAACCAGTTTGTGATTCTTCAGCCTTCTCATGACATAAATGATGGACATTTCGTTTCTGAATGTCCCACACATGCAATGATGAGGCACAATTTTACTGGTAAGCACTTCGGGGAGTCTTGTGATGGCAGTGGTGAGGAGTTATGAGTGTGGAACAGATACAGTACGCCACAACAGGTTTGCACTAACTGTTCTGATTTAATAGCCGGATCTCCGTCTCAGCCTCTGTTTGATGGATCTTTATGTATGTCTATGCATACTATGTGACACAGAACTGTATTTACTGGTTAATAAAATCACAATGTCTTCATAAAAAATTGGGTTGAGGAAATAGAAAGTAATCTACAAAGGCCATGGTGTGTAAAATTGGATTTTCCATAGAAGCCACAGAGAGGAACAGTTGTCGATAGAGGTGGATGCACACTAGCGTGTTTATCATTTTGCCTTTTTAATGCAGAAAAAACTGTATGAAGAATAGTAGCAATATACTTTGCCATTTGCATCCATTGTTTGAGGCTCATAGTTATTGGGTATACCACCAATACAATATCCCATTTGTCTGACTAAGCATTATCCTGCAACACAATAATGTGCATTAATTCTGAACAAGCCTGGCAGAGTAGGAACACAAAGTACACCTATCCCAAATAAGTGTGCATTTCACACTACATTACCATTACCAAGATTCAATACCTACTCACTTGCATCTGGGATCCAGTGCTACGAATGAACACAAGATTACATGTGGGCAGCGATTATATTAAGACCCAACAATTGATCATTTAGCATCAAAAGTAAGAACTGGAAACAGCATTCTAGTGTTTTAACATCCGAAATTAACTTTTGAGCAATGTACCTTGTTACAGCCATGCTCCACCTTCCATCTAGGAATCTGTCCACTGTTTATCATATATAACAAAATTAATAATGGTTATATAATATGGTATCATACACCCAAACATTGTTTAAATTGATACCTGAGGCTCTGCTACAGCACATTGTCTTTACATAGCTTACTATATTGGTCATTATTGAAGCCTACTACAGTTTCACCTGCAAAGCTTGCATACCAAAAATATGTATTCTTCCTGCTCTACTAAAAATGTTTTATGCTGGGATTGCACTCATGCTGGACACAACAATTATTTGGCCACACTCTTGTGCTGTTGTAATTTCAGTAGAATTTAGTTCAAATAATGGAAGAAAAGGGATACAAGAATTTGGCTTGATCGACCTCATCAAATATACTGACAGTTTGCTTTGTAGTCACCGTATAATCACCTTCTGATATTGGCCTTGCTACCAGAGACTGGATCATTATAGAGTACACTAATAATTTTTTAAAAATGTAAAATATTGAAGAAGACTGTCAGGACCATGAAATTGTAATTCTTGTTACAAAATAGTAAATAATAGAATGCAGAGCTTTAATAGGGCACATGAGGTCCAGCTGGTGCAAAACAATCTATCCACATGGCCTTTCTAATGCAAACTGAAGGAGTGCGCCTCACAGGTATCCATAAAAAGGCACAAAGGATACATTTTTATCTGTATTTAAAACCAGCATCTTAATAACCCTGTCACCTTGCGGGGGAATTTACAGTACTGACAGTGTGTTAATAAGATTGATGGGAAAAGATTGTTCATGGCCCCCACTGTCAAGATCTAGACAGTAAAAGAAGTGACTTACATAACACCTGAGGTTTTTTAAACATTTTTTACTCCCAAAACATCTATGTGCTCTGGCATTGACTGACAGGCTCTTTTCACGATCACAAAGGCTTATTCCTCCCACTAATGTCATAATTACCATGTAATCTCTCTCATTTATACCAAGGTAAAGGATCAAACATAAACCATTAGAGCAGACTTTAGTCAACCATGTATTTAGTCTCACAAACCAAAGTACTTATGGTATGCAGTAATAATAATAATAATGATGCCCTAGACTGAGTCATGACAGGGAGATGTAAAGAGTCAAAACTTGAATGTTTTTTTACAGCATAGATACATATAGTATACATACTAAGATTATCTTTGATCATAAATCCAATTTATTAAGTTATTTTTTGGGATTTCATGTTCTACGTAATCTTTACAAAATGTTAGTGAATCCCTTGAAGAACTTTTTCAAGTAAGCGATCCATGGGCCTAAAGATTCTGAGTTTATTAAACCTGTTTAAATAAATACCAGCTATGTCGATATCTGTACTAATGGCTAACTGAATATAAAAAATCTTTAAATGAAAGACTTCTTGCACCGTGAGAATATGGGACATGTCACTTCATTCAGTTTCATTCACTATATTCAGTAAAATACATTCCACTAGGACAGGGGTAGTCAGATTGATTGTGTTGCGATAATCACTAAAAGATTAATGTAACTTTCACTTTCTAAGTGTTGCATTTTTTTCTGAAATCTAACATCTATGTATGTAAGACAAACAAGGCTTAATATTATTATCTGAAGGGGTCAACACAGCAGCCATCTCCACATGTTTGTTATGGCAGAGTTTTATACCAGATGCTCTTTCAGACAACCCACAAGAGATTTGTGTCACAAGCTAGAATTGAAGCAGCACCTTTTCGGATGCCAAGCAGATGTTTAAACCACTGCATGTGGTTGCTATGTTGCCACATTCCAATCACATTCTCACAATGCTCCTATCATGCTCACAACTACTCTAAATATGTCTATAATTTTACTATGTTCAGCATGATAAACTTTGATTTCAGCATGATAATATTTTCTTATTAACACAAAAGACAAAATAGGAGTGAGAGTCTAAGGGATTTCATTAGTTTTGAAATGATTTAATAATGCATTAAATTAGTATTTCACCTGGTGAGGACTGCTACATGAAAAGTTAAGGGATTACCAAAGGAATCCATCCAACATTTTTAGAGGCATCTTACTCAAATCTGCTCAAAACTACACAGTGCTTGCAAGTGATAGTGTAGCAACAGAAAACAGTATAATAAATACAACTATTTTTGCTGATGTCTGCAACTCCTAAGCCATATAAATTGACAGACTTCAGCGGGCTTTGTTGACATTTTCTTCATGAGGCGTAATAAAATCTTAATGTTTTCGTCAACCCATTCTTTCGACAACAGAAAACTCTGCTATGCTAAAACAACACTGTGCAGCAGCCAATGCCATGCTTAGTTGTTTAGTCAGGAAGGAATTCAGCTAACATTGCAAGAAGGTTATTTATCTTGGCTAGCCATTGCCTGAGGCTGGACAGGGCAAAGCACTTAATAGCCAACAAGTGACATCTTTTTTCAAATGATTCAACAGTCATCTAAAAACAGAGCTGACCAAAGCCCTGTGGCCATTGTTAGTGTCTTATGTGACTTATAGCACTATGTCACTACACCCCCCAGGGGACCAAATATGGGCTTTGCATAAATTAAAGTCTTCTAAAATAACCCTGTGTAACTTCTTGAAAAACAAAGCAGACCAACCCAGGCTAGCTTGGAGGCCAACAAAATGAATAAAGCACAGTTTTAGCGAGTTTTTCTTTTAATGGCAGAGAGCAATTTCCAACATTTGTTAAAAGTCGTTCAAATGTTTGACTTAAAACCTATGATTGCAAATTAAAATTCTATTCATTAATGCTTTATAATTCAATTATGCCACAGTTAAATTCCAAATATATCAACATACATTTGCTTTAAATGTTAGTCAAATAAAGTCTGTGTATTCTTGTGTGTGTGCAAGTGTGTGGTTTGTGTTCAGGGGTATGGCTGAGCTTTGTGAGTATGACTAACTGCACTATGCTTTATTAATGACTTTTCCCTCTTTCTATGCATTTTAATACCATACAATATTGCAATACGGTGAAAAATTAAACAGTGCCCTCCTGGCCAGTTGGTCCAGTGCCTGCAGAAACAATCTGCCACTGGGAAGAGGAGCAGCCCATGACCTACTTAATGTTTTAGAACCCTGATGTAGTCCTACACAACAGAAAAAGCCTGATTCTCATTCAGATATAAGGAATTGCATTGCTTCTTTTTACTTTACAAAGGTACATATTTGTGAAATGCAGGTATCTGCAATCTGTATGACACAAGATTTTTACTGTTTTGTTTTTCATTGGGGTTTTGTTTTGCCTTTTGAGGTCTAAGTCAATGGCAGAAAAGCTGGGCTTATTTTAAAAAGAAGAAAAAATGAAAGGCTGGCTTTCAACTCAGGCTTCAGTGGTCAGATTTAAGTTAACCAATTATGTGAACCTAAAATGCATCAGGATAAGTCACAGCCTCAAGACTCAAATCTGTCTTCAAATAACAAAAAAAAGATTAGAAAATAAATCTTGATTTCAAGGTGTAAACTGGCCAACAATTGCTTGCAAAAATGAACTTGAAGGGTCATGAGATAATTAAGAGTGAGCAGACCTTATTTGTGCTGTACACAATACTGTCAATTTATCATTTTGGTATTTTGAAAAATAGTTAATCATTTTAACACTTCCACTTATTGAAAGAAAACCAAGAAAAACTGAGCTAAATGCATCGAAATACATAAAAGGTTGCTGATGAGGGGTCATAGTAAACGCACCTTTGCTCTAAAAGTTCACCACCCAAAAAAGCTGCAAATTACAAAAATAATGTATGCCAGTACTGAGACAATTTGAAGAGTGAATACCATTTAAATATCCTTGACGAATACAACATTTTAACTAATACTTTTTCAGTTCTTACTTTGCTTTTGTGATGTGAGTAATGATAAACATTTAATGACAACTATTTTAATTCTAAACTTGCCAAAATTCACAAGTCCAGCACCACATTTTAAACCAAATATGTTGAATAAATTGATGTCATTTGGATGATTCTCATATCCATGTCAGTTGACAGTAATATTAACAGACTTTAGGTTTTGAAAGAGGTAATACTGTAAATGTAAAGGTGAGACAGGCCCTTACATGAACCTAGTAAAAGTTTTGATGAATCTACTCCAGCATGGTCGCTGCTCTCATCCTGTGCCAAACCACATTCAGTTGAAATAAAATCCACTCAGTATTCTTGGCAAAGATTCATAAAGACGGATTTCTTTTGAAATCCAAAGACCTCTGCTGCAGAGATGAGAGACCCCCTGTCAAAGCAAGGTGGGCCACTAAATGAGTTTCACACAGTCCTACTAAAGGAATTATGCATAGGTGCCCAAAGTGATGGTATGTGTGTTCTCTGCCTTATGTTGTATCAGACTGCAATTCTGTTTGATCTGATTGTCTTATATAGACTTTTACAGTATGATCGTGTTTTAGTTGGATTCATCCATATTTGCTCATCAAATGAGTGTCTGGCACTGTTGGGGACCCTCTGGATGGGTTTAAATTAGTTGTTTTACATTAATTTAATGTAAGCAATTGAGTGTTCTGTAAAAAAGTGAGTCTTGTGAGTCTCCTGGAGATTTGTGTAGTCTTCTTCTTTGTTGTTCAAGCTAACTAAATGGAATTTATACAGTCTCAGGAAGTGAGTGCCATCTCCTACTAATAATTATTTTTTACCAAACATTTCTTCTCCTGCTATTTTTTCAGATTACATGAAAAATACAAAAAAAAGAACACATTAAGAATTTTGCCTTTCACCACAACACCTGACTCAGCAAACAAGCAGGGAACTGTTAAACAGTCTATAGTTCCCACTCTTTTATCTAAAGATTAATGTGAAATTGCTCTGAGATTTTATATGGTGTGTAGCTAGTGGTGTAGTGGTTAACACATTTTATTTGGTGCAAGGTTGCTGGTGCAATTCTAGCCAGAAGGGTAAAAGGAAGGGGATCTGGTGCATCTGCTGTGGTAACCTTTTTTGGCAAGGGAAGAGCTGAAAGTAGCTTTAGCTGCTGTTTGTATGGGTACTTTTCCCCCATCTAAGTCTAACCCTAACATACTTTGATAGACAACTAGTTATCTTGAAAACAAATAGCCAAATCTTCATTAGCTTGTATAATCCTGATCTCTGCCCACTTTCCAATTATGATGGTTCTTATAAATTACTTAATCGACTTCACTTTGAATGCGTTTCCTCCAGGTGCTCCACTTACATGTATGGATGTAAGATAATCGGCTGTCTGTCTCTGTGCTGGCCCTATGATTCACTGGTAACTGAGCAAAGACTTAGCCTGTCAAAGGGGACATTGTACAAAAGGTAAAGGTTCATGATTAATTTGGCGTGATTTCCATTAGAAAAGCTAAATATTTATTAAATAAGAGGAAAACAAAAGGCATGAGCACCAGTGCAATTAGAAATGGTTGTTTCTAATTTGAGATCAGTGTTTCCCTATATGAAAATCTCACTGATATTGATAAAAATCATGACTTTTAATGTGAAGGGAGACTGACCCGTACCTTTCACACATACTTTATTCTTCAGAGCTGCCAAAATGAAAGAAAAAAGATCACTGTCAGCTACATAGACATTGACTGTGGTCACAGAAAGGATCTCAAGGATTTCCTCCATTCAGTCAGACTGTCACTTACAGTCCTCCACCTCCTGCCAACTCCTTCATCCCACCCCCACCCCCCAGTTGGTCAGGACAGTTTCTGACACCTTGGCGGATGTTGCTTCAACTCTTGGTGAGGTATGTGTGCTGAGTGCTTTTAGCAACAGCTCTGAATCATAGGGACTTTTCATGCATTTCTTTCATCTTCACTGCAGAGGAAAATGTATTCCATTAGATTACTATGATTTCCATTAGATTACCATTAGATCACTGTGCAGTCTGCCGCAGTCTTTTGCAAACATAGTCTATAGGGGATGAATAGTATTTTGTAAGCTTTATATTAGATACAATGCATTGTTTGCTGCCTGTGGGTACTAAACTTTGACAAACCCAGAATCTCATGTAGATAAAATACATTTCCTTTTTGTTTCATTCTCATAGATGTAATTCTCTCCTGCAGTATAGAATGAAGATGGAAGCTGATACCGAATAGTGACAAAAGGCAAATACACTCAAGGACTCCCCACCCCACCATTTGACCTTAGAACTGAAGAAGCTTCTCGGATGAGAGGTGAAACGTCTTCAAGCAACTTAAAGAAGTCCAGACACTTTTCTTTTCAAGCTCCTTTGCCTACAATGACCTGGATGACTGAGAACCTTCACAGACACTCAAGAGATAATTTTCAGTCACTAATAACTGTCCATCACCCTCGTGCCCACCACTTTTCTCACACAAAAAAAAGAAAGAAAGAAACAAAGGTGGGTTAAGAAGTTTGGAACATGGGGGAGTTGATCATTTATCCAACCACTTTTTAATGTACAAGGTTTTTCTAATGGTCTAATGTGTTTGCTTGTATTAGATTGATGTTATAAAGCTTTATGCTTCTGTTGTTCCTATTGTGCCTCTGAATGCATGAGCAGGAACTTTGCCACTAGATGTAGCTGAAGTACTCAGGTACCAGCAACAGTGCTCAGCAAACATCCTACCCCTGATGTCAGCTTGATGATGGTTCTGCAGGTCTGTTTCTCTTTCATGTAACACAGCATAGTGACAGAGCACAAGGTCATTATCTTTGAGTAGAATTTTTGCTTTTTTCTCTATTTAGCCACAATGTTTTTACATTTTAAGAGAGATATTCTTTTAAATTGTTCATGATATTAACATTTACATTTTATCAAGTGTTTCTGACATAAATAAAACCATTCAAAGGCTATTTGTGTTCAGTGCTTACAGATCCATATTAATGCATAGAAACGATGCCAAATGTGATAAATGCTTTTGTTCAGTTGTCCCTACCAATCACTTCTTTATATGTCAAAGTGACAGACATGGTTTTATATGCAGCATAACTTCAAGTGATATATACTTCCCTTTTCCTTCCCTATGGCTTGTTCTGAGATTGCAAAGAAACAATGTGGCTGGTGGGCAAGAGGTTACAACACTGATTGTGCAATTTTTTCATCCTTTTCAAATCACCAGCTTCTGCTCTCCAAATGTAACAATCACCAGGAGGGTGGGATAGAGGCGCTGACATTTGACCTGATTTTGAGCAGATCTGTGACCGCTAGCTTGGTGTCTGGCTTTTACGTGCTGCATGTAACTTAAAGTGACACTTGCCTGAAGCTCCCTTGGAGGCGCAAAGCTTGGTTGGCACTCTGAAACCACATATGACAAGCAGGGGGAGGGAGCAAAACAGGGAGTTTGCCAGGGTAAGGGGTGTTTGTCAGAATAACACTAAGCAAAGGCAGTTGGAAAACAATGAAATAAAAAAAAAAGAAAGTGTCTCGCTCTCTTTCTATTCCCATAGGTTTTGTTGTTTGACTTTCTGCTTCTCTTGCTCTTGTGCTGGTTTCTTCATCTAAGAGATGCCCTTGGATAAGTAAGACACCATGAGAAAAAAAATTACAGGACCCAGGAAAACGTGCAGTTACAGTAAGCGATACAGCAACTGCAAAGATTTTATTGTTTTTTTTATTTTAATTTAATATATGTTGTAATTTAACAGATTATTTGATATTTCATTTAGCAGAGATTAACAGGACAAGCAGCAATACAAATAAGCTACGGGATGGGGTTATTGGTTTTAACTGTGAGTTGTTTGACTAAACCAAAGGCAAATTATAAGCTTTGTTTTATGTTGACTGAATATATTTGCTGCAATCTTTTTCTCACTGTGTCTATAAAAAGCTGATAAATAACGATTGTACACTTTCAGGTAATATTACTGAAGACCCACTAAGTTCTGAATTCCTCTATGTATTGTGTGTTGAAATTTTGGGGTCACGCCATGGGACTTTATATCTAGCTTTATATAAAATTAGTGGTTCTGCTCAAGTCTGTTGGATTTGACAGAAAGTTAAAAAAAAAAAGAAAACACGACACATGGGCGGAGTTTATATGTAAAATATTTTCTTATTAAGACCTATTACTGAACCTGATTACTGTTAAATTTCTGCCTGTTTTATATTTCTGTTTTACCCTTTTATTATTTGTTATCTTATGTGCAGCACTTTGTGATTCTGTCTAGAAAGGTGCTATATAAATACAATTTTATTTATTTTATTTGAAACACTGACATTTGAAACTTAAAGCAATCATATAACTTACAAATTTAATCGAGCAAAATACATCGCTAAGAGCTCTCATAATCATAATTTTAATTTTATCACCAGGTAATTCGACAGAGCAGTACAAAAAAACCCCAATTATTTCAGTGCTAATATTTCATCAACAGGTAAGGATGGTTTTTGTCTAGAACCGGTTTTTTGTTTTTTCATTTTTTTGCAGCACTACTGCTTGTACATTGACCCTGGGAGCTCAGCGCACTGCATCTTGAATAACAATTGCAAAACATATGCAAATCATCACCAATTTGACATCACAGTGACAGCATAAAAATACAATAAAATACACAGCCATGATGGAAATAGCAATATCTTTTCTAGGGGAGACTAATGATGAGCATGGCTGGGTCACAGTCCAGACTGTCATCATTGTATATCACGTTATCAAAAGTTATTAAAGTTTTGAGGTTCCAAATTTATTTCCTATGTACGATATTTAAGATGCATTGCCTGTGCCCCATGACCAGCAAAAGCTTAGAGTTCTAAAGGGCCTAAGTCCTCAAGTTAAAGTAAACCAAAAAAAAACCCCAAAAGATTTTTAGCATGTGTTTGTAATGTTCATTTTATTTACTAGCGCTTTGGAATGTAATTATCTCTGAAAGTTAAGTATAAATGCATTTTGAAATTATTATTATTATTATTATTTTTTTTAATATCTGTAATGGTAGTCGGAAAAGATTAGAAAAAAAAGGTCTAAAATTTCAAAAAGGACTGATCTTTGGTGTACCCACGTCCCTTCCTTTTTACCATTCCATTCACTGCATTGTCTCTTCCCTTGCCAGACATGTTTTGGTAACAGTGTTGAACCTATGTTGTCAGACATAACTTTTTGTGTGGTCTAATTGTTCTTGAAAATATGATGATGTCAAAAGCAAAACAAAATAATAACATAAAACAAAATAAAAACAAATAACTAGACTTATAATTCACTTTAACTGTGATATTTGAAATGCAATTTTCTTATCAAGAAGTTGGGAAAAGGGAAAACTGTCTCTTTTGAGAGGTTTTCAGGGACTTTTTTGTATTTAAAATAATATTCTGCAAACACTTTTATAACAGTTTGGTTTATATTGTGTATTTTACATGACAAACACATATTCAAGTATTTTGCGCATGGATTAGTTTTAAATTCATCAGTGGGAGAGAAAATGCCTTGGAAGTCTAGAATAGCTGCATAAAAAAGTGAAGTTAAAATATTTGGCAACAGTAACTGAGTCAGTACTGGCATATTGAGTGGCCAGTTATTTGGGGCGCCTTTCAGAAACCCAAGGTCACCTTACAAAGAACAAAATTAATAAAAGGAACAATAGTCATAAAATACATAAAATAAGTAAAAATTGCAAAACAAAGCTTGACAACAGATAAAATCAGCAATAAAGCGAATAAACCAGTTTAAACAGATGTGTTTTGAGCTGTGACTTAAATACGGAAAGGGAGTCAATATTTCTTATGGCTGGAGGAAGAGAGTTCCAGAGCCGAGGAGCAGAGCGACTACAGTTGCACATTTAGCTGTCCAGAAAGTCAGACTGCAGCATAAAAGTATTACATATTAAGTGTTACAAGGATTATTGCAACCAATAAGCTGTGGTGATAAGATGTCATGATGATGTGGAATGCTCAATACAAAAAAAAATCACTTCACTGACTGACAGAATTTTGACATCAGTAATTAATTAGTGGACAGATGACATGATAAATGGCCTGTATTTGTATAGCGCTTTTCTATTGCCTAAGGACCCCAAAGCGCTTTACACAACCAGTCATCCACACACACATTCACACACTGGTGATAGCAAGCTACATTGTAGCCACAGCCACCCTGGGGCGCAATGACAGAGGCAAGGCTGCCGAACACTGGCGCCACCAGGCCCTCTGACCACCACCAGTAGGCAACGGGTGAAGTGTCTTGCCCAAGGACACAACGACCGAGACTGTCCGAGCCGGGGCTCGAACCGGCAACCTTCCGATTACAAGGCGAACTGAGATGACATGATAAATGGCATATGCTAGATTAAAAATAAACTCTGAAAGTGTCTTTCTTTGCTGTAAAAGTTGAATGTGAGGGGCGAATAACTGAGTAAATGAATCTGCACACCTTATAGACTCTAAACAATACAGTAATTACTGCAGTTAATCATCATTTGAGAGGACTTTATGTGGTTCAGTAGGTGTTGAGCATGTGAGAGAAAAGATGAATATCGTATTCTTTGAATGAAGAAGTGAGAAAGGAAGCTCTTCTCCACCATCACGCATGGACACACACTTGCACGCACACACAGCGGACCGCACATTTATAAGCAGGAAATTTGTCTCTTTGAAGTGTGCTCTTAGGCAGCAAAGAACACCTGAAGGCGTACATGGCTTGCTGACCTGCAAGGACAACAGGGTGGGTACATCCCGATTGTTTATCCTTTTACTATACGGTGCAGATCATTTTTCAGGCTCATATCATTACCCAACAGGGAAGATGGAATCTGATAATGTGTGTGTGGATGATTCAGCTGCTGCATTTGCTTATTATTCATTGTGGCACTGTGTCTGATTTCCTCTCTTCTGGCTCTGCGTCTGTGGTACAAACTGGAGATTGATGCTGCTTCATGACTTTCTTCTTTGTCCCTGGACTTTCTTGTATGTCAGCCTTGAAAGATGTCTTTAAGTAAGAGCTCTCCGTCTGACTGAGTGACAGCACAGTGAAGCAGAGAAAATCAGCTCCTTTTAACAGTTGTCCTGATGATTCGTTTCTAACAAGGACCATGGCCTCATACAAAGAGAATGCCAGAAGCTACATTAGTAGTGTTAAGGTAGGGTGACCTGACAGGCACTTGCACCAATGCGCAAATGCCTTGAGCTGCAAGACTTTGCTTTGTTATCCAGGCTGGTGGGACCATTTGCAGTTTCCTCCTGTTTTTAATCTCTCCTCTCTCTCTCTCTGTCCCTTTCAATTAAGGCACAATGGCCCAAAGCATATGTAAAAATAAAAAAAAGTCATGAACACAATAAATAGACCATGTTTAAATAATTAATTATTTGTTTTGCTAATCTGTTTTACCAGATTCACATGTTTCTACATATCAGGACTTCCTCAGGAGAAAAGCAAAAAATAGACATAGAAAGAGGAGAAAAATATACTCAAGACCTAATTTATAGATTGTTAATAAATTAGTCTGAGACAGATATCGTAAATCTGATACAAACATTGAGGCTCATTATACCACATTTTTCATTTGTTTCATTTGTGTGTGTGTGTATGTGTGTGTGACTTGTATATGCATGTAAACTGTATACTAAACTGCCATAACATTAAAGCCACTACCAAGCCTCTAGCAACAGCTGTGAACCATTGAATTATATTATTATACATGTGAAAGTTCAATCACACTTCAATCAAACTACCTATATTTCACATATGGGTATTGCATTAAGTGCTGTTAAGTCATGTAGCTTTTAAGATGAAATTGTTGGACGTGGTGGTAGTTTGAAATATTGCTGAGTGGCTTGTAACAAATTATTTTTGTATGTATATGCAAACCATCTTTTAATTATAATATCATAATCCCCTCAGAAATATATAAGATTTCATAAAAGTAGAATACTGCAAACTCCTAAAGTTTTCCAAATACAGGCTCAAAAAAATACACTTAGTTAGTTCCCAACACGTCAAACTTTAGAACAAGAAACAACATATGCATCATAGATAATCATGGTCCATTAAAATGTTGTTAAACCAGCGGGGACGGGCTAAATGGCTTTGTCACAACAGGACCTCAACAAACATGAAATGTCACAGAATCCAAAGGCATAATCCAGCTCAGTAATGTTGCCTGAAATGGTGTGTACATTATGTTTGAATTACCTGCCACTGCACATATACACAGTAACTGTTGCTTAAGGCAAAGTAGTGTCTTTTACAAGCAGTTCGCAGACAGAGACACTTTCAGCAGCATTAATGGACTGTTAATATGTTGATCTGTTCATATCCACGAGGCATTTTGCTGCCAGAACAAATAGGCTTCAAATTCAGAGACTGATAGAACCCTCAGATTCGTAGCTGTAACCATTTAGTCTTACAACAAAATAAATGAGAGCATTTAAAAAAAAAACAAAAGTGAGATAAAACCAACATTTTGCACAATACCTCCTCCTGTCTCCACCTGGATCCTCGCTTCTTCTGTGCTATCAGGGAATAAAACAGAGTGTCAATGAAGCTTGTCATGAAAATGTAAATTGGATTTGGGAATTTCATTTCCGTTTCACAAATTTCCTAATGCTTCTAAATAATATTGAATGCCACTGAGAATTAAAGTCAGAAGAAAAAATAAACTTGTAAACACTGAAGCCTGTATCATATGGCATAGAGTATACAACCGTGAGTGCACATGTGGTCTCAGTGGAGGAGTACCAAACCCATTTTTAGCTTCCTGAAATCAGCCTGTTTCAACACAAGTCACTGTGGCTCTGACACTCCAGGGAACAAAGACAATGAAAATTCATCTTAATCTGGCGAATCCTTGCTGGCAGCCTCCCGACTCTCAGCCCCATGGGGCAACAATAATTAATCAAGCTAGCATTAAGTAGGCGGGGTGCAGGGGTAATAGATCAATTGACAAGCTCATGATAAGAATCGATGAAAGAGATAACCTTGGCTAAGGTACAAAGTCTGGAAGATGGGAGGAGAATGTAGGGGAAACAAGAAAGAGAGAATTCTGAGATGATTTGGCTCAAGGTTATGATTGTAAGAAAAAACAAAAACAAAAAAAATGTTCATTTCAGACTTTTTCAAAGATAAAGCCAAACCCCAATGCTGAACCGAAAAGGACACATATACACATACACACTTAGGTACGTTCACACTGCAGGTCTTAATGCTCAATTCCGATTTTTTTGATCAAATCAGATTTTTTTTGTCTGCTTGTCTACAAATAAAATGTGACAGCAAATGCACTCTAGTGTGAACCCTCAAAGCGTCCCGCATGCGCAAAAGAAGACGTCACACACAACGCGCTCTGTTTAGACCCAGACCAGACAGTATTGTTTGACTGATGGCCGTTAATATAAAGACTTGTTTCGGACTTTACGTTTCCCAATTTTGCTTTAAGTTATAAAGTTATTTTGTTATTTAGATATGGCCTAATAATGATCCTTATTGCTGTTTTAGAGAGGAGCAGTGCTTCAAAGGATAGTTGCAGATTTCTGTCAGAATCTGCAGATTATACAGTACAAATAAAATGTTCACGTTTCTCCAACGCTGTTTTCCAAACAGTTTCACTGGATGGCCAGCAAGCGTTCGCGATCTTCTCCGGCGCTGATAATTGGCGTCTGTCTTGTGTCAGTGATGTAGAAGATGGATTTAATGCAACATGACCATTCAAACAGAAGTTGCTTTCTAAAACATCGGATATGTATTGGATTCAGTACTGCATATGAAAGTGACCCAGATCGGATTTGAAAATATCGGATTTGTGCTGTTCGCACTGTCAAACCATGATCAGATATGAGCCGCATAGGGTCAGAAAAGTCGGATTTGATGCGCTTTCGCCTGCAGTGTGAACGTAGCCTTAGTGAAACCATAAAATCTGAATCTTTTTCCTTTAAACACCTAATCATTTCTTGCATTGTCCCTAGAAATTTGGAATTGCATTTTTTTTTCTTGAAAGGAATGAAGCTGAATGGAGTGAAGCTCAAGTTAGGGTTAGGGTTGATAGTGAGTCTACAAAATGATAATCTTTTACAAAAGAGATCAAACTTTACAACTAGGCTCAAGCAGAGGCACTGTGGCAAATGCGACTGATTAAACCAGATCACAGTCTTTTACCGAGTACACTGTAGTCGAGTGTTTCCCAGCCTTTTGGAGCCACGGCACACACTTCAAATAAGAAAAATCACACGTCACACCACCCAAAAAAAAAAGTCACAAAGGCATATTGATCATTTTTCCCGCGCGCCAGGCATAGCACAATTGGTTCAGTTTGACGTTAATATACCTTTTCTGCTTTCTTCTGACCATGCTAGGGCCGTCATCTGGGTCCGAATTTGCTCCAGACAGAAGAAGTGCTGTCAGCGTTAATCTTGTTAAAATGACGTTAGCGCCATAAGCGCATTAATGTGGCAAATCTCTGTTAGTCAGTTAACGCGGATCGCCCTGCCTGATACCAAACGACTCATGGATCGGTACCTGCCCGTCGCCAGGGGCCGCTGGCATAGAGTACTAATCAGGTGGAACCAGATAATCCTCCGCGGCACACTTGATCGTTGCACAGTGGTTGGGAAACACTGCTGTAGTCACAGCAAATAGCTACTGTGCTGCCTAATTGAACAGTTAGCTGGAAAGAAAGAAAAAAAACCCGTTTGGTTTGTTTATAACCCAGTTTTAATTCATGTTCCCTAACACAAATCTTTTAAAATGCTGTTCGGTTTACTTTTCAGTATGAAAAGTGAAGCTGCTAATGTTACTGCTTTCCTCGCTGCATTACTATTGATACAGCTTTTAATTGGCTACTTTGTTTTTATTTGAGAAACAAGAAAAAATGCAATATCTAACTGAACTTTGAACAGATTTAACCATTTCATGGTTGTGTCATTACACTGGCTCAATGAAATATCTGGAAGACAAGGAAACTTGACCACATCAGAGGAACAATTGAAACAATTTGATTATTCTAGAAAAACGTTTATTTGCTTGCTTGTTGAGACTTGGTTGAGAAGACCAGTACCATTTTCATGGCTGTGTATTACACATAGCTAGCTGCTGACACCATACCCCATTTTTTACTCCATACAACAGAAGAGAATAAAAAAACAATACATTGCAGAGCTGAGTGATGTTATATGGTATGTAGCTATTTTTAGACCAGATGCAGTGACTTTCTGATATTGTGTTATCACCTTAAGTTTACTCTTCAGCCACTGCAGACTTAAGCAAGTCACTGCTTGTAGTCACCAAATGGTCTTCTATACCATCTCTTGCTCTGAGGAGGCATAGCAGCGCAAACGTAATGGTAATATGAGGGTGAATCTGTACTGCTGATGGTATTTGAAAAGACAAAAATGACAAAGAGAATTTACAGTTATACCATGGAATACACTATAGAACTGTGTTTGCACAGTGCAGTAAATTATGCTGGTTGTGTTACAGTACTTATTGTTGATAGTGAGAAATTGTTTCCAAATATGTCACATATGTTACAGTAAATAATACTGATTTGGTCCCAATGTGCTGCAATGGCTGTGTTCTTGATAAAATAAAATTGCCAAGCTGCCACATTCTTGTAATACTGTCAACAACAGCTACCTATTTCCATGTCATGCTTCTGACCACATATTCTTTAAATCCACTTTTTCATGGAATCTTTCTTTTCTTCTTTGGACTGATTTGAAATATGATTATAAATACTTGAATCTTAGATCAGTGATGGTAGTGACAAAAGGTGAAGCTGCAGACCAGCTGGAGCTGGCAACAGGCCGTCTAGAAATAAACTTGGGATAATGATATGGAACCCAACTGATCTTCTACTCCTACTGAGTTGTAAAATACATCTATTGATCCTCCATCTACAACTAAGGAACATAACGTGCTTTGTTGAAATATATGATAAACATGCTCAGTGTTCAAACAGTGCTGCTTACATTTCAGACCATCATCACAGCAGATTTCTTGATACTTTCAAATGAAAGTTTTATGTGTTTTGCTTAAAATGTCTCAGTTCAAAGAGTAAAAAGCTTCCAAACAACATTCTGGCTCTTCTGTTTGGTATTGATTGCTTAAACAATGTGAGATCATACTAAAACGGGAAAATAAAAATATTAAAAATATTAATATATATACTATGCTACCCTTCAGTTTTAATCTGAAAAGTCGAACCCTTAAAGAGACATAAAGGTGAAAGGCATGATGTCCGAGAGACAAGTCCTTTTCTGGTTTTATTAGGACGTTGCTATTTCCCAAGACTCACCACTGCTGAATTAGGGGTAGTGACTATCCTTCTGAACAGTAATCCAAAATATCCTGAGGCATACTAGATCTCTGTGAAAACCCATGAGAGTGATAAAATTACACTTGTGTTTGTTCTGTGCCAACACAGTTTGTCACAAATTCTGCAATACTATATGTGTGACAGTTGTTTTTTTTTCAGCTTCAGATGTCTGTTGTTCACACTTCTTGCTGTTTGTCAACTATCATTGGACTTCAAAAACGAGGCAAGAAAAATTTGTGTTTGTCCAGGACTTTGGGGTTGCACGAAAGTCATTATTCCGCCATGTAAAGTCCAGCAACAACCAGACACTATGCTAAGTCTTTTGTGTTTATACTTCATCTATAGGTATCAGTAACATCAATCTTTTCATCTAAATCTTATCAAAATACTGAAAGGATGCATTTCCTGAAAAGTTGGGAAATATGTTTTTGTTGCAACAAATATTTGTCACGATCCTGGGTCTTAGGACCCAGTGTTTTGAGTTCTAGTTCATTTTGATGTTTATAGTATGTTTAGCTCATTAGGCCTCCTATGTTCATTTGCTTATTAGTTCCCCCTTGTGTTTCAACCCATGTTAAGTCTCCCCTGCCCTTCATGTCTCTCTGTGCCCCCTCTGTTCTGTTTATTGTGTGTCTTTGCATGTTTGAGTTTCTTGTTTTCTGTCACCCTGCATTGTGCATTATGTTCTCATGGTTGGTCTTTTGTTACTCCCTCTAGTCTAGTCTCTTGTGTTCAAAGCTGAGTATTTCCTTCTGTGTATTTTGGTTCTTAGACCTCTGCCTTATGGTTTGTCTCTGTTTCTTAGTTGCTGTCTCCACTGTGTCTAGTTCGCGTCTCTGTGTGATACTTCCTGTTTTACTTTGAAGGTCCATGCCTCATGTGAGTGTTTCTAGTTTTGCGTCTCTGTCTCGTCCAGTCCTGATTTCTCCCAGCTGTGCCCTCCTTCTGTGTCTCATTCCCTCATTATCCCTCTGTGTATTTAAGCCCTGTGTTTCTCTTTGTCAGTGTCGTAGTCTCCCTCATGCTGTGTGTGATTCTCCCCGTGGTTCCTGGTATACTTTATGTTTAGCTTCCCAGTTTAGTACTGTTTTTGTGTTTCACTTTTTGCCAGCATTAAAACTGTGTTTTTGAGTTAACGTTTTGTCTCCGTGAGTTTGCGTTCGGGTCCTCTCCTGCCTGCCACACAGCCGAAACATGACAATATTTCGTTAACAAGTTCACATTTAACATGCAGCCAAAAAAAGTGTAGGATTCATGTTTAGGCAGCTTATCTGGATTTACGTGATGGACTAGTTCAGCAATTAAAGTCTAATAATAATAATAATAATAATAATTTCCCCCAGGGATTAATAAAGTATTCTGATTCTGATTCTGATAAACAAATTAACAATTACTGCACTTGGTAATACACTGGGTGTGTGATGTTTTGTTTGTTTGGTATTTTGCTCTGTCTTTCACACAGTTTGAAATTTTTTTATGTCTTTATGTCCTTCTGTCTGACTTCCTCTTCATACTTCATACTCAGTAAATTTCACCCATAGTGGAATCTCAAGCATCATCCTGAGTGGGAGTGATCAGCTCTGGCAACCGTTTTGGAGCTGGAATGCAATGCAGCCATGTCCGATCTATTCCCTGGGTAAAAGGGCACTCTCAGAGCACATCCTCAACCCAGGCCAATTACCCAGTTTGACAATTTCAAAAAAATGATCCAGAGCTTCTTTATGAGTTAATGGGCTTTCTTCCCTTACGCATGCGTCGTAAGGGGATCATCTTGCTGACAGATACAAACAACTGAACAAGAAAAAAAATGCCTTTTTGTTCAAAACTGTTAAACATTTACACAATTGTCTACATTTTCTGTTAGAGGAAATTTGATAATTGGGTTTTTACCTACTAGTGTGCTTTTTAGATTTACATTATTTACACAAGAAACATAAAACAATGCTGAAGTCTTTAATACAGTTAAGAAGTTGCTTAAAGTTTCTTATAATGCCTCCATGTAGCTTCTGTCATAACTCCTCCAAAAATGGCTTTTACACATAATGTGCTGTTAATGTAATGTACTGATCAGAAGGTTTGTGGTTGGAACCCTGGCTGCTCCCATCTGCATGTCAAATATCAGTGGGTACTAACCCAGAGTTGCTCTCATAGGAGCATGGATGTGTGAATGTTCGATAGATGACCTGCTCTACCTCCTGAGCTATTGTCACATCTTATGATATCCAGTATAACCACCATGGCTTGAGTACAAAGTTTTTGTTGAATATGTCAAAGCACTTGTAATTTTTCTCTGTCTTATTGAGTCAGTGGCTTCTGGACTGCACTGTTTAATTTATTGTCTATGCATGTATATATCACATTTGAATCAATATGAAGAGCTTGAGGATGGAAAATACTGAACAGTAAATGCTAGAGAGTTAAGACAGCGATTTAATGTACAAAATAATTATATATTATTACAAAATGATTCTTTGTTATATTACTGAACCCCTTGCCCTACTCCAACTTCAAAACACCAGATGGATCTAAGCAGCTGCTCTCCCCTACACCCTACCCTTTGTTCACCCATCACAGGTCCAAAGCACCTATTTCTACCTGGATAGAATTGCTTGAAATCATGTGTTCAACTCCACACATCCTTTACCCAAGAGTCTGCATTGCTTTAAAGTTGTCAGATTGGGGAAACATCACGTATTTCAGACAGTCAAAGGTTGCAGCCTAAAGAAATCAACCTTTTGTCCCAGCACACAGAAAAATTATGAATACCAACTAAAATCTAATAATTATCCACATCACTTAAACAGTTCAAGATTTGACAATGGAGCCTACAAACCCCGTTTTAATACAGTCTGTCTGGAGGGCAGGCATAAACAAGTCATTTTAAGTGACAGAAAATCATTTTTAACTGACCTGAGGCTAACTGAACGCGGTGGTATAACCTAATAGCATTATTTACAGATCTTAATTCTAATGATGTTTTTCTGTTGTTTAATATCAAACTATGATACCATCAGTTTGTAACATACAGTACACCCCTGAAGCATGTTGATAATGGCCACTTAACACAAATTGCATTTGAAGTGCACTTTTTCTTCCACAGAGATAAACAGCCTTATACTGCAGCTATTATACAGATTTTTTAATTGTTTTTTTATTTTAATTTTTATATCTACCATAGTCACAAAAGGTGTCCACAGAACTGTAACACAGGTATTTTCTTTTCCAATATTTATTTGAAATAGCCTACACACTAGATACTTTAGTATTTAGCAAAACCATAGCAACAGATTTATAATAGCAGTAGATTATGGCAAACACAGTAAAAAACTTTTGCTTTCTAACTCAATACAAGATACAGTAACTACATCAATAAGAAACAGATGCTGGGATGAATTAGTTGAGAAACTCAGCTACCTTGTTAATGTGGTTTCCTTCACTATTTTGGCAATTACGTGTAACAGTTACTGATACAGGCATGCGTATATAACCATTAACATCTTTATCCATTTAGTTTTTCCAACTCTGAAACACCTGGAAGACCAGACACTGCAGCACGAAAATAAAGATCAACCAATATAGCAGCATTTTTAAATCAATTTTAATACATGTTAGGCAGATAAATAAAAATCCAAATAAGAGCATTTGTACTTAAAATTATACAAGTGCTGCCTACATGGATCCCTTGAGCTAAGAGGAAGCCCCTAAGACAAAAACGAATTGATGCAGAGTTGTTTGCCAGATGAACTTAACAAGGGGCATTTATAACATGTTGTTGAGGAAAGTGAGGGTGCTATCTTTGCCTATGTAGCAGGTGGTAGATCAGTGTTAATTTCAGATAAAATAGCAAAGATTATGCATTAACAGTGACACAAAGCGCCTACCTGTGTGTCTGCTTTTTCACTGGCAAGCCTTACTATGATGATGGAATTAAATCGTTTTCTATTGTTATTAATTGCAGCCGTTCTTCTACTGTGAAAACATTGAAATTAATGGACTGGTTCATATACAGCGATTTTCTACTCTACTTGAGCACTCAAAGCATCTTTTTTGCTTTGTATGTAAAATTCACGCTCCAGATGTATCAGAGATCAACTTGGGGTTCAGTATCTTGCCCAAGGATACTTTGGCATGCAGCCAGGACAGTAAACCCAAGAAAAAGTTATGCCGTGACTTGAGCAACGCCACACTTGGTCAAATGCTTTCAGCACTTGGGTCAAATATTTCAAAGTTAAAGATTATGTCAAATGCTAAGAAAAACTTGAGAGTTAAGATTGTAACAAAAACTCATCAACCGCAGTGTTGTGAATGAAAAAAAAAACAGTGTCATAATCTTACATGCAAATCCAGTTAGATACGCATCAGGAACTACTTTTTTTTCTTCAAATTTCCATAAATTTGATGCTATCAGTTGTTCAGTTGGCACCAGCCAAAGTAAACACTACACTGATATATTACTACCTGTTCGTAGAAAGCTAATAGCTAAATTAAATATTAGACACATATTACTACATTTAGTCACCTTTGAGCTCAGTATTGTTCTCCGCAATGGGCAGCACGGTGGTGCGGTGGTTAGCACAGTTGCCTCACAAGAGGGTCCTGAGTTCAATTCCACCATCAGGTCAGGGTCTTTCTTTGTGGAGTTTGCATGTTCTCCCCGTGTTTGCGTGGGGTCTCTCGGGGTACTCTGGCTTCCTCCCACAGTCAAAAGACATGCAGTTTCTGGGGTTAGGTTAATTGATGATTCTAAATTGCCCATAGGTAGGTATGTGAGTGCAAATTGTTGTCTGTCTCTGTGTGTTATCCCTGCGACAGACTGGCGACCTGTCCAGGGTGTACCCTGGAACAGAAAACTAGGAATTACAAGGAAACGGAGGAAACACACAGCAATGATGGACAGCATGAAAACAGGCAGAGGAAGACATAGGACTAGATACACAGAGGATAACAAGGGAATAGGAAACAAGAGGGAAACACAGCCGGAACTAATCAGACTAACAAGAGGGAAATAAAAACTGAACATAATGCACACAGGACAGAAGACTATCAAAATAAAACTGGAAAAATGCGACACACACTAAGACACATACTGACTGAAATACAGAGAAGAGAGAAAGCAAGAGACACAACTGGAAAACAGATGAATAAACATGGAGACAGAACTAACATACATGATAAACATGACGGACTACACGGGGAAGCACAAACGGGAACAGACTAAAATGAACAAGAACATTTAAACTAGAAACTAAACTGAAACTAAATGCCACATGAAAACACAAGAAACAGAAACACTGGGTCACAGACCCAGTACCATGACAGTTATTTTTAATTTTCTTCAGAACCATTCTTTTTTCACAGTGTAATGATTTTACAGCATTCGTCTTTAATGAGTGGAACTGGGTGCACAAATTTGAATTTATTTTGGGTTTTTATTCTAATCTAAACAGGATACCTAGTATACATATAGGTCCCAAATATACACATACATAAGTAAATTTCAGTTTACTTATTTAAAAGGGACAATTGGTTTAAAATAGATTTCCAGTATGGAGCATGAAACTGGTGTGCTGCACATAAAGTTTATAGCTGTTCCTAATTTCCAAGCCTTGTCTTCTGTTGGGCTTTTACACTCACATGTAAAATTTTACATTCACATCATCATTTAATAATTGGTGCTGGAGAGTCTGAAATTTCTTTTAACTTGACAGGCCAAAGGGCTATTAACTTCTTGTTGTCATTATCATCATCATCATCAACCTGCTACAGCTTTAAACAGTCATCGCAAGTGATGAGATGGAGGCAAAACTATACATTTGGTGGCCACAAAATCAAAGCAAAGAACTTAGATATTCTGAGGGCTGCAACACGTTCTCACTCCCAAAGCATAACATTTTACGCTAGGTGACAAATCGTCACCATATTACGTTTTCGTCTACCCACCACGTTCCTAGATGACGACCTCGGAAAAAAGAGGAAATATGAGAACCGTCTGGACTGAATCTACACATGTTTGCTCTTTTTCTTCAAATCGCTTAGAAACACGCTATTTAACATCATTAAAGTCCTGGTCAAGGTCAGGAATAAGGTTATGGTCAGGGCTAGGGATAAGGTTACCGCGGGAGCGTCATTGCACTGGATTCCAGCCATAGCCCGCCGCGTACCATAAGAACGCCGAAGGTCTCCTTTCGCGTTCCTCAGGAACGCCGCAGGACGTGACAAAACGTCGACATGTTACGCCTCGGGAGTGAGAACGGGCTGTCTGAGGGAATTAGGAGATTTGACAGCTGATAACTCTCATTGAGTAAACCGCTATGCATGGCACCATTTTACATATATATTTGGGTGATGTGCTCTTAATTTATTGGCCATACCAGCTTTAAATATGATGAAATACATTCTCTGACAATTTCCCCCTTCCAATTACAATACGAGCTGCCAACTCTTGAGCCACGATCGCCCACGATCGATTATAGCGGTGTAACATTTTATTCAACTAGAAACTAATATAGGTAGATCAAAGAAGCTATTTAACATTTTCTATTTAGCTTTAGCTATAAGGACTTGTCCTTTGGGTCACTTGTCTGTCTTTCACTTATCTTGACAATTACTGTGCTGCTAACACTAAACACTCCAAATTAAAGTTTGCCTGGCAAGGAGCATACATTCATCAGTGAAGCTGGATGAAACGTGCTGCACTTTCAAGAGTGAATAATGCCAAAGCAATGAAGCTCTAAGTGGATTTTCTGCCTGCTCCCCTGCATGGCACTCACATCAGAGAGCCCATTTGAAGTGTTTAGTCTTGGAAACATTAATCCCTATAATTTCAACTATGGTGTGCCTCCTCTGTCAGGTACATTAGGTCTGCATTAAAGAACCAGGTAAAAAAAAGCAAAGGAGCCCTGGTGTTGTCTACCAGTAATTAGAATGCCATGCGTTATTCCTTATGAGGTAAAATGGCACTTATTATAAATGAAGGCCTGTCACACTTTAAATGTCTCCACTGAGAAAAACGGGGGTAGACTGGCAGAGACAATGACTAGAGGGAGTGAGAGAAAAGAGAGAGAGGAGGGATTAGCCTTGTAATGTCGCAAATGTCATTGGTTCAAGTCATAAAGACAGGATGGGTAAAATTCCTGTAATATCTGAAATGCATCATTGTATGGGTACTTTTGAAATGGATCAAGTTGTGTCAGTGGTACAATTTGTTTTTTTTGTCTGTTTGTTAGTTAGTCAAACAATACTTAATTGACTGTAATTGAATTTGGTGGAAAGCCTGGCCACAAGCCGGAAATGGGACTAGTCATCTGCTGGTGGTGTGGATTTATATCAATTTGTATGTAAAGGCTTTTTAAAAATAATTATTATTTCACTCTCAAGTTCTTATGGCTAAAATGTAAAAAAAAAAAAAAAAAAGCAGATACACAAGTAATTGTGACAGTACTAAGAGAGAAAACAATGAACTTTGTGTGTTGTACATGTGGATGTAGTAATGAGAATTGGTTACAAAACAATTATCAACACAACTGTGTTGTAACCGATTAACATTTGGAGAACCCTAACAACAGCACAAGGAGCCAGAAACAAAAGGGATGAACTGAGTCTTGCTAAGGGGAATAGTGATGTGTCGGTCGCGAACGAAATGGCTCTTAGAGCCGGATCTTTGACGTGAACGACGCAAGCCGGCTCCTTATCGCGAGCCGTTGGGTTTTTTCTTGATCGTTGGGGAGGGGCGGTTATACTCACAGTAGCACAGGAAAAGAGCAGGAGAGACAGAAAGAGAGCCAGGGACAACAACGTCACATTAGAAAGGTATAGAAATCATCCACAACTATTTTAAGTTGCGGATGATAAAGGATTCAGAAAGTTTATTCATGCAGGTCCATATGACAGAGAATTTGCATCTTCTTTTTGTTTTCATATTTTAATTTATATTTAATTGTGTTGTGGTTTGCAGTGTTTTGTGTTGTTTCACTTTAAATTTGTTTAAAAGGAAAAAGCTGAAAATTGTAATTGTTAAAAGTTGAAATGTGAATAGTTGGTTTTAGTATTATATGATTTATTTATTACATTTTATGTGGAGTGAATAAATAAAAGTATATCTACGGTGGCCCCTACGGACAAAGCACATACAAACCCCGAAGCACGTACAAACTCCAAAACATGTAAAAACTCCAAAACACGTACAAAAGACAACAGAAGTGCTCCAGGATGCTAGGGGCAGTGTTGAGCTTTTGTTACCTAGTGGCAACACAAGCCAGGAAGTACCAACGACCGGATTTGGTGTGTGGTAGTAACAGGTAAAGGAAGATTTTTTTTAAAATTATTTTAATATACATGAGTGCTTGTGTATAAATACGCAAACAATACACATATGCTTTCAATTGTGTAATTTAAGAGATCTAGGTTGCTCTGTTAAGGAAGTTCAGTTAATGCTAGAAATGTGTTTTGGAGTTTGTATGTGCTTTGGACTTTGTGCATGCTTTGTCTCTAGGGGCCACCGCATATATTTATATATAAACATATATAAATAAAACTACTTTTTTTACATTAGTAATTCCTTTTGTGCTTAATTTTATATTATTGTTAATAATAAATTAATTAAAGCAACAAAACAACCTGAAGAGCCGGTTTGGAGCCGAAAGAGCCGGCTCTTTTTAGTGAGCCGAGCCGAAAGAGCCGGTTCTCTAAAAAGAGCCGGAAATCCCATCACTAAAGGAGAATACAGGGGCATCAGAAAAAGTACAGCCGTCACATGCAGCCCAGTGCCAAGCTACACATGAGCTGGACAGCTCCAGAAAACTGCAGAAGCCGAGCAAAGGAAAGGTATGTGAAGAGGGGCAACCTAGTCCTGAGCTTAGATTGCACCTTATTTGTTGTTTTCTACCAAGTCACTGCAACATGCAGGAAGAGTGGACAAGAAAGTTTAGCTTAAAGCAGGCCTGCAATAAGTAGTTACTCAAGATTCTCATGGTTCCTCTTCCTGATGTTGCTTTCACTTGGTATAGCTACATCTATCACTATGGCTGTCTTCCTTTGCTTGTCCCTAGACGCTCTCAGGTGGCACTGTTAAAAAAAAAAAAAAAGAAAGAAAGAAAACAACTAACAACCAAGCGACAGATGTCAAACAACACACTGTTCAACTATAAAACACAAGTGACACCCGACAGTTATCATTACTGTTGTTTGTAATCTGGACCATTTGGTAGATAATATTCAGTTGGGATGAGACTTCCCTGTTTTCATAATCTGAACAACTGCTGTTAGATTTATGTCAATGTACTTGCGACAAAAATTCTAGAATGTGTTCCACCCATAATGTTTGGCAGTGCACTAGTTTATCAGGTAGAGGTCAGACTCAAAAGATGGACCACATACTACCACAATGATAATCTCTTAGCTCTCAACACATTTCATTTAACCTTCCTCTATTTCTAGAATCCTAGAATTTCTCTTTGCTCTCTTTGCATTGAATGGATCAATTGAATGGCCACTTGGTAGACATCGCATTGAATCTAAGCACAAATGTTACACTAAGACCTTTGAACATCTCAAAACCAACCACTGGAGTTATGTTTTTAAAGGAGTATGTAGCCCATATTTAATTTTAATATTGCTATTCTTTTACATCCTTTAGTCATGCAAAATATACACTCTGCGGGACTTAGATTTACTCCTTGCTTCAACATAGATATATATGAATCTTCTACAAAACATGCATACGATACTACAAAAAATGTATTTTCTCTCACAACCAAAGCATCCTTATGTTGGCTACAGAAGAGCATGAGAGTGCTAAGAAAGAGCGATCTAAGATCTGCAAAGTGAAAGAGTGTAATAGAGCAGCTTGACAGTGTGAATGTCTTCATTTTCCCTGTATTGAAGTTTAAAAAATGGAACCAATCCTTGCCACCTGGGTGTACCTTGAGCTGTCTGAAAGAAGCGATTACCTGCTCAGGGTGTGTTGAGGAGGCCTTGGGGTTTTGGTCATCAATTAATCACAAAACTGCAAAAGGTGCTATTCATCAAAACCTAAGATTTCTTTTGGTGATGAATAATTATACTAAAAATACAACAAAATACCTGATACCTCCAAATAATCAGCTATAGCACTGTACTCATCTAAGGTGTAGGTTACCAACAAAAGTGTAGGTTACCAACCTTATATTACCAACATAACTGTTTTCTGATCTGCTTGCATTGTGCTTAAAGATAATTTGTGTTAAGGCATTATGAGGTTTGGGGAATTTTTCTGATAGTTACGTTCCCCTAAAAGGTCCAGGGGATGAGGGAAAGTAACAAAAGGTGTCCAGGTCAAAAAAAAGGAGACAGGGAGGCACAATGGAACTAAAAGAGATGGTCAAGCTGCTGTTACCATTCAA
>NW_005187420.1:360724-365362 GCF_000239375.1 Pundamilia nyererei
CTATCCTAAAGCCTTACAACTCAGTTAAAACATATTCTGGTTTAGCAGGGTAAAAGGTTGTATTCAGGTTATATTTGCATAGTCACTTTCAATCATATTCAACTATTGTGGCCTAACAGGACCACTACAGCAGCACCTGTAAGTTAAGTGTGGAGCAGCAGGGAAGCAGAGAGTGTTCCACAAAAGGAAACAAGAGGCCCGTAGGACCAGTGTTTCTCTATGCAAATGCTGTAGTCCTGAAGGGAACCCCGCCGCTGGAGATTAACTAATCAAGGCACTGGCAGAAAGAGCTGATGTGGGAGGAAAAGTCTTTTTTGATTAGGAGGCTTCCTAACTGAGATAACTCACCTGGAAGAATCCCAGTGGCAGCCATGACAAGGCCTGGTGAAATAAATACTAAAAGAGACAAGTTTCGAGTTTCTTTTGTCTGTCTCCTGTAGAAAAAATAGGGTTATGTCTTTTGTCCTTAGGACACTTATTGGCCTTTTCTAAATCTTTATGACTTTTCCCTTATCTCTTTACTCTGATGTGTGCCAGCAAGTCAAAATATATATATAAAAAAAGAAATGACTGAAAAAGAAATAGACATATTTTAGCTATTTTCCAGATATAGAGAGGAGAGCTCACCCACTGATCTCACTTCTGCCTTGTGATCTAGCTCATTTTTTAATGTTATTTTAATGGCACTTTCTCCGAGTGTGCAGGTACTATGACAGTAACGACTTAATAAACAGTTGAAATTAAAATGATGCACTAGGGTAGGACAGCAAATAACTGAAAGAACTCAATTACAAAAAAATCTTTAGATTCAGTGTCCGTTTACATTTATAACTGTATAATTATGATAGCAAACAAGCAGCGTACCTATTGGTACAAATGAACCATTAATGCACCTCACTATCAAGGAAATACAAACAGACTCCTTTGCATTCAAATTTGCAACTGGGTGTGGATTAGTTCCCGCACTAGCTCTTTACTTGTAGATTTTGTAGTGTTTTCATTTGATCTAATTAACACTGGTAATAATAATAAAAAAAAAAACTCTCTGTGAGGTTCCTTTAGGTGCTTCACGGAGACTGTGTATGCTATTGCACCATGTTACACTGCATCTGTAGCTGTATCTTCCCTCATGTGTACGGGGATGAAGGACAGAAAGGACGGGGCAAATCTAAAATCAAAAACACGAAAAATCAAATAAAGAACAAGAGTGGGTAGCTGTTTAACTAGCAGCCTGATCATTACTGCAACACTAGCAAATGGTACGATCTGGCAAAGAACAGGAGAACAGGCTGGTGTTAAAGGGCAGGAGTTAAGCAGAGATTAGTTGCAGATATATCAGCTGGTAGTGCATGGGAACAGACAGGCATGCAAAAATTAAGCAGGGAAGGGTGGGGAATTGTATCACCTTCATTTTAACACTCAAACCCTGCAATAGCTGTGAAGGTATTTCAGTTTAGACCAAATCTGCGTACCAGCTGACAGACCAGCAGGATTTGTCAAGCTGCTAAAATATACTACACTACACTTATGCACTTAATCTTCTCTGAATGTGCACATCCTCTTTAGTTGTGCTTAAAAAAATGTTTGTGAATTTTATACAAAGCATTAACACAAGATTCAAGACTATTGAGTAATGTGTTTGTGTCCACAGGTGTGCAAGAAAATTACTCAGGCTGTTATTTTCTTCATTCTGTTCTCCACATCTATTATAATTGTATAATCAGAAGAGCTCACCATGTAACTATCTGTGCAGATGAACAGAACTGCAGTGGAGATATAGCTCCAGTGGAAAAATAATATGAGAAAAATAATGTGACCTGGTGTGTTTGAAAAGTCTGAACATACAGTGAAAAATACATATCTGTTTTCCGTATAGGCCCCCTATAAAGCCGTTTTTGTCACCAGAAAATGGACTGAGTGTGAGCAGACATCAGAGGATGAGTTCTTGCCTACAATCAACCAGTTTGCATAAAAGCTGTCCAAGGGCAAAACTGTTCTTTCAGCATTTTAATACTGAGAGCACTTGATAACGTTTCTAAAAAAAATAAACAGCATTTAATTAAGTATTGCAGTCATTCTCATCAGTTCATAAAGAAATATTGCTGAGGACAGTGCAAGGATAACATGTAGGTGTTTCATTTAATTTTGCTTTTGTCCTTAATTATATTGGTGCAACTCAATTTAGATATTTTACCATAACTAAATTCAAAAAGACAAAGAGGTTTGTTGCTTAAAGCACATTCAGTGTCTAATGTGCAGCACTGGAAAACAGATGTGAATGGAAACTTCTGGTCAGGAGTCAGGATCTTTTCCCTTAACATTTCCCATCATGACTTTAGAAATTCTTTTAAAGTAGAACATAGGCACAGGTTTGGTTTCTTTAGAAATACATTCATTGTGTAAAGGTGTTTTGAAAAGGCTTATCAAAGTGTTCATTGCCAAATGTCTTTTATACTTTAAAAATGCTTCTATTTGGCATTGAAGTGAACAAGCCCCAAATCTTTGATGTTCCCTCTTATGAGCTCTTCAATATTTATATTTATATCTACAATATAACTTCAATAGCAAACTTCAAATGAAGGTTTTTTTTCTTCACATATTTGTTACTATTGCTGTACTATTCATAATTTCAATGTCTTGTTATTGTTGTACACTATCTAAAATTCTAAAAGAGAAAAAAAAACAATGAGGAGAGACCACTGAATAAGAGTGTTGAAACTTTTGACTCATATAAGGTTGTATAATGTATTCATGCATACTGCTATATGGTACAAATCTTGTGGAAACATGCAAATCCAAGTTTTATGTTTGAATAAGATAAATGATAGAATTGCAAGCACAACCACTACAGAAAAGCCATTGTTGGTTACATTACCTTAAATTATTATACTTCAAAAATAAGAATAAATGGTCCTGCAAAGATTTTCAAAACATATTTAAATAAATAAACAAAAGGACATTACTAAGAGAAATCTGCATGTTTAATTTCTGGGAAAAAAGCCCAGTAGATTTGAATTATTTATTACATATAAAGAGACCACACTCTCATGCTAGGGATAGTGTATAATTATCTTCTAGAATACTTTTTCATTCACAAACAAAAATAAATTCAAAAATCAGTCTGAGGTGCATTGGACACACAAAGTTTTTTCTTTCCACAGAGACTAGAGATGTCCTTTTCCACAGCTAAATCCATTTTTATGAGGTGTGCAGTGGGAATCTGTATTGTGATGCAACAGCAGGCTAGCGAAAACAATGCAGCCAATTGTCATCATCCTGCTTGTCCCATGCGAGTGTATTCATTCTTCAGTCCAGACTTATCGCATCTCTCCTCTGCTGGTGGCCCCTGGGCCTAGAGCCACTGGAGTTTATAGGCCTGCAGTCTTAGTGCACCTGATTCCTCTTCATGTCCCTGAAGAACAGAGCCCTCCATTTGTCATTGGTAAACATGCAGAAGAGCTGGTGTGTGCTTCACATGAGGGAGGGGGAGAAACAAAGAGGACACAAATATCAGCACATTTCTATTTTCACATAAGCAGACACACCTCTCCCAAGCAAACCGTGGGTTTTAATTCCATTTCCCGAGTTTATTAAAGGACAGAGTGGTCTGTTGTATTGTATCTCACTTTGAGCTTAGAAACTGAGTGACTTTTGATTTACTGAAAAATAACCTATCATGTACGAAGAGGTGGCACAATATTTATGGCATGACTTTTTACAGAGTCATTAAAAATTAATTAACCAACATTATGTTACATGACCCTCGTGGTACTCCAGACAATGCATTAAAAAGGATTTATTTTAAATACCCATGCTGAATGGGAATGCTGATGAATGACCTGTCTCACGCACTGGAATGGTGACAAGGAGGAGGAGGAAGAGATAAGGGAGCTAGGTGTGGAAGAGTGAGGGAGTGATCCTGATGAAATTACAGGATGGATTGATTGATCTCCACGGATGAATGTTGCAATGGAGGAATGCAGTTAAAACTGATGCATCTAGATTAGTGTCAGAGGAGCCACTGAAGGACAATGAAAGTCATCGCCAGGAGATGTGACCTTTTCAGCATATGAAGCCCACAATGCACCAGACCACGCTTCATGGCAATAAACCAAGACTGGGGGAAATTTTGTCACTGCCAAGAGGACCAACAAACAAAAAACAAAAAGAGCATATGAGGCAGGAATAAAAATGCAGATGTTTCAATTCATATTCATTAGCATAGTTTGCCATTATGAAGTGGAAATTAATGGTTTCAAAACAACTGGTAACACAGAAAAGAAGTGTGAATCCAGTGATGCAGGCTGTGCTAAAACATGCACCCGTGCACACAGCAGGGTGATAGTTTCCATAGCTTCCCCATGCTTTCCAAGAGGCATCATATTTACATGCATGTTACAGTTTTGCATGAACAGGGTTGTTTCCTGTTTTAGGCCATAATCTGGTTAAAGTGAAAAAAAAAATTTAATCCCCACGGATAAAATAAGGAATCACGTTAATTAAAGAGCCTTCCAAATAATGTAAAAAGAATAAAGCAGAACATACAACAACAAATTCCCTTTCACAGGAAAAGACTGCTGCTGAGGAAATAAGATTATCTGTGTTTTCACAATGATAAATATTATTATAATAGAATAC
>NW_005187420.1:366501-367680 GCF_000239375.1 Pundamilia nyererei
TGTATGAAGGTTAACCCTGAGTTAGATTTTCTTCCTACAATGCAACAGTATTGAATACCACAAAAGGTTTTCTTGGATAACACATGTAGGATCTAACCCCCCACTTGCCTGGAAAATGCAATATTCATCACTGCATTAATTTGTCTGCTGCAAAATGCTTTGAATTCACCTTCTTCTATATGCTAGGGAGAGAATAATGAAGAGTGAGGTTGGAGTAAATATGCTGATTCAGTGTTTTTCATATTGCCTCCGAGTGAAAATCCTGGCCACTCCCCTTTCCTGTGCCCCTACTGTGAGTGGTCTTACACAACTAAAACAGCCAATTAGCTCCTGCGGAAGTGGTATATAAAGGCCACAAATACAGCATGACTAATTAGGTGTTTTGGTATTATTGTATGGACATAACAGGGTACTGGATAATCACATTTGATAATTTGTTAAGTATCCCTTTTGGTGGGAATTAGTAGCTATCCAATATTATATTAATGTGAGCAAGGGAATATTATCAAAAATCTCTTAGAAGTACACTGCTTTAAACTATGTTTCTCGTAATCCTTTGATCCACTGTATCTCATCAGCTCTAAAAATAAAATGTAAAAAAAAATAAGCCATTGGACAGCCCTTAGCTTACAATCAAAGCAGTCCTTCTGAGAAAAGCTATATGACACAAGATAAGGACCTTTGGAATATCCAGCCTGTAGTTAATTCTTAGGGCTTACCTATCCACTGTTTGAAGCACGATATTTGACGCGCACCTGATAATCTCTCTTACAGCATTAGCCAGTGTTTTTTTTTTTTTAGAGTGCTCTCTCCATCCTCCTCTCACTTCCCTTGAACATTTCTTTGCTCATTTTCACACAGATCCCAAGGCTGATGTCTGCCACTGATAAAGCCTGATCCACAGTAATTACACAGGGTAAGGGAATTGAATCTGTCTTTGGCTCTAAACTGTGATTTCTACTGTGCCTTGTCCCCCATGCTGCGCCTTTTCTGGTGATGAGACTCATTACAATGCCTGATGCACGTCCCCTTTTGTCCTAAGCAGCACTGTAATCACACAGCCTCTTACATTTCTGATTCTATTCATGTGCTGGGGGTTACATTTCATGAGCTCTAAATATTCAGAAGCTTGCAACTGACAACTATGGTAAGCAGAGAAAGAATAGTCAAGTTAAAAAA
>NW_005187420.1:369020-370096 GCF_000239375.1 Pundamilia nyererei
AAAAAAAACAAACAAACCTGCAAACTGAGCATAATTGCAAACACAACACCAAGGAGTCAATAAAGTTGTATTTCGTCCCAAAACAAGCCTTATTTACACAAGTCCACAGAGAGGAGATGAGTCACTGAGATATTATGACATCCACTGCAGCGCTAGTTCCAAAGTCATTATAATTGAAAAGGCAGGGGAAAGTGTCTGAAGGCACACACACGAGGGAGGTCCATGTACCCATTGTGTCAGTCTTTTAGAATAGTGATGCTGGTACAAATTTGTCTTTGCACTGAAAGGTTTATTTGTACATGAATTATACATTAATTCCCTTTTTCCTGAGCCACACTGCCACTGACAGTAGACAGCAGTAAGTGCCAAGTTATACTGTAATTGGTATCTTGGCTATTGTTTATACAGTTTGATCCATTTGGTAGACATAGAATTATGTCAGACTCAGTGTTTGGGTAGACATTTACCTTTCTCCTCTGTAATTTAATGCAGCCATTCAGACAGCTAGAATTACAAAGTCTTACTCCATTATAGTAATCAGAGATTTCAGTTAAAACATGTGTTCACACAGAAAATCTTTAATTTTCACATTAGAACTGCTTCATGGCCCTTGAAAGACTGTCTGAAGAGAGTCTTGAGTGACAAATAAAGTCGATATAGATTTAACGTGCTTTGTTTCTCTCAATATACTAGAGACTTTAGAACCTACCTACTGCTTCATATGCAATGTCAACCTTGAACATATGGGTATGAAAGACATTCAAAATGTACAGGAGAAAGGGAAAAGAAAGGAAACACTGACTTTAATCTGCTCAGTTGAACTGCTGTGTTTTGGGTGCTGATTAAACCTCTGCCAGATGACCTGGGGTTTTTGTTGGGTGACCAATGCAGCACTGCAGCTGTTGCTTTTATGCTAAACCCCTCCGTGGAGACACCGTTGATTGTGGGATTAGCACACAGGTCTCCTCCTCTGTTCATACTTTCACCTCAGCTGTGTTACATGAAAATCCAGACAGCTCCAGACCTCAGATCTCTCCTTTAGGCATCATTAGGGAGTACTCGCTCTAACAATCTAA
>NW_005187420.1:371693-383071 GCF_000239375.1 Pundamilia nyererei
AAAAAAAAGTTTGTATTCAGAGGCATGTGAACAGAAATCAGCCAAAATAAAAATGCACTATACGAAAAAACAAAACCTTTCAAGCATTTGTTTCTAAACTTTACTCATGCTTGCTGTTCTCTGTCTTCACATCTGGAAGTCATACATATTTACGTCAAACCATTTTGGCACCATGAAAAACCAATACATCCACTCAATGGCATGCTGCCACTCACATAAGCAAAGGTGCCTGAGCCAATTCTGGAGTTGTGTCTACTTCAAGCAGCTATAACAAGTTTTCTGAACAGATAACCTGGCTTTCCAAGTTTGAAAAGATAATGAATGACCTTGTGTAATGCAAATTGGTAACTCCTTTATTAAGCCTAATCTAATTAAGATCCCCCTTCACACATTATTAAGGGAGGCCAATAAACAAATGCGGGTGTGAGAGATTTGGCATGGGAACATAATCATAAACACGTCTTTAATTTCACAGCAACAGCGCTGTGTTGATTGCTGCCATGCTGCTGGCCATATGTCCTTGAAAACAGACAGTAACTGAATCATGTGTAATTTATTAGTTTTACATTCCACACATAAAGCAAATGATATACAAATGATTTCACCAGTCTAATAAGCTCTTAAACAGACTCCTGCAGTGGGAAGACCTCAGTATTGTTCATTACTTATCTCAGTGCTGGCAAAAATCAATCTTTTCTTTAAAAAATGCAGTGATAAAAAATGAAAAGATGCACAGTAGAGCATTTCTTCTCCTTGTGACTTTCTCTCTAGCAACCCCACCCTCCTCGCCTCCCACCTCAACTTTGGATGAGGGCCTCCCCCATGATGCTTCCAGATTGCGCTCGTAACAATGTGACTGGGCCCCAAAGCAGGGATCCACATTTTCATATCTGAGGCCAATGATAGATGAGGCAATCTGAACAAGTAGTGCTGAGAGATACATCAGGAGGTAGACAGCCCCAGATAAAGGAAAAAGAAGACTGGGCCCCCATTGTCACCCTTTCGCCATTCCTCGGATATATAGCGGCTCCCCCAGGACCAATAACTCACATACATATTCAAAAGCTGCAACAGTACTTTGCCACCTCTGGGATAGACTGCTAAACCAAAAAGCAGTCCAGGATTCTGTTTGCTCTTTTCCCTGTTATACCTGCATACCAAGTGGTGAACTACAAGCTTAATGACTGGGCCTCTGTAGGTATACCACTGACAGAATTATGGTTCGTTGTTGGTTATGTGGCTGTTATCCAGTAATGTTTTGCTAAACATGCAGTTTTATGAGGTAGTTGACACTGTCATCAGCTTATATCCTTCAGTGCAATTTAAAACCCTGAATGTTATAGTGATGAATATGAATTATTTATGGCCCAAAGAGACTGTCATTTAATGAAGCTTTTGGTGATTTGACCTGGCAAATGAATCAATGTCTCATCTAATTTATTAAACACACTGCAGGGTCAGAACCTTTTCACCCATTTATCTTTGTCAGAAAGTGTAAGTGCTGAGAAAAAAAAAGAACCTGTTAAGTCCTTTTGCATTGTCTCAATGGTGTTGAAGAAGCTTTTTTAAAAATGTAGTTAGCCAACCTTCAACTGTGTACTGGAAATAATTACAGGATAGGAAGCTCCCAGTGTGAGGACAAAAAATCTAACTTTGTAAGGTATGACTTATTTAGTTCCCTCCTGGAAATCACAAACAAGGAGGTAGAGATTTCTGAAATGCTAGCATCAGCTGGACAATAAGTGTACTTTTTACTTGGATATCTTTACATCAAAAACTACTGTAATAAAAACAGTGCCAAAAGTATCAGTCACTGCACTTTAATTTGCTTGCAGTTCGTGTCTGTCTTTGTCCGTTACCTCAGGATGTTTTCTGTACAATGTATAAATCAATAGCAAAATGGCAAAAAATTACATAATAAATGTATAGTGAAATGTTTCAGGAAGCCAGTTTATTTATGCATGTTCATTCCAACAACATCTGAGCATCTATTCTCAGTCGGCAGATTTGGTGGTCCAATAAAGACTCATTATTAATAAACCAGATACCAGTGAATGAAACATGTCATATGCCCAACACGTCATCTTTAACAATATAACTGCAGTACAAAGTAAAAAAAAAAAGGCAAAAAAGTGCATTTGGGGGGAAGAATATCACTTCTCTGGACTTCCAAACTCCTCTTCGAAATTGGATCCAGACAATTCCCTGTTTTTATTTTTTTCTCTTCTTGCAATTTTTAAAAAAACACAATTTTGAAATATCCTGTGGGAGACTTCCAAGAATGCCAGCACATGCAATTGAGAAGTAAGCTTTTTAACCCAATTTAAATGGTAAACTGCATTATTGTGCAATAATAATTTGCCTACAACAAAAGGGATTATAACTGATGAAGTAACTGTCTTATAGGAATTAATAGTTATTTTTATTCTAATATTCAATATATGTCTATTAATCTGCAAATGAAGGCATTATTGTGTTAATTGTTAGTCCTATACTGGCTAATGAATCATCACAATATCATTATAAATGTGTATAAAATCAAACACCTAGGCATGCAGAATACTTGGTTGATATCTCTTGATTTTCCCATGTCAAAGAAACAGGCTCTGTATTTTGCGGGTGCCTTATATGCATCCACAGGTGTACCACCAATTCACTCAAATGGACTCTAGTAACCTATCACAAGCTTCTTAAGCTCAGAATGGAATCATCTGGAGTTTTCTTATTAATTAAGGACACAATAAACTTAGTGTGTATATATACTCCTAAATTTGATGAAAGTGATTAAAAAAGACAGCTCTCTCTCTTTATTCTGACATTTAGGGCTGTGCGATATGACACAAATCTCATATCCCGATATAAGACATCTATCGTCCCGATAATGATATAAATCACAAAAATGTAACATTTTCTGTAAATTCTGTGAATCTTGGCCAGCTCGACTTGCGTGAAGTGTTTCCAGCTGGGTGTCATGTACCTGGAGTCGAGTGTTTTAACCGATGCATGAAACGATACATTTTTAGACATAAGTTGTAACGGCTGCCGTTTTCTTTGTGAGTATTTATTGCACAGCGTGCTGCGGGGAAAAGCCTGTTCTAACGTTTGAGTCTAAGGTTTATTTTTGCGACTCTTTTTTGCCTTTCATCCGTAAATACTCTGCATACTCTTTCATGTGATTCAGTTTATTTTGAAAAGTCTCAACAGGATCTTGAGCTTTATTGTGAAAGGTTTCTATGGAAAATAAACAAGCTGACACGGGATGGTTTTACCGTCGTTGTTGCTAACGACAACGCATAAAAACAGGCGCTTGTCCGTCTGTAGTGTGGTTATATTAAATATAAGAGAAAGAGAGAACTTTAAGAAATTAATATAGCCACTACAGTGACCATCAAAACGATGAAGAAATATTGCCGTAAACAGTTTATTTTGCGACACCACGAAAGAAACGATAGCGTAAAATGAAACGATAGATGTTTTTATATCATCATCCGATATATATCGTTATATCGAACAGCCCTACTGACATTTAACTAATTCAAAAGATATTTCAATATTTATTTATCTAAAACAAAAAAGTTTACTCTAAATTGATGTTTAACAGTAACAGTAAAAAAAAAAAATAAAGTGTATGTAAATATGTGGTTTCAACTGCTGTGTATTGAAAATTCTCTTGTTTTGCATAGAAATATATTGAACAACATACAAAGCACAATATACAGAATAACATTTTACCTGAGTTTTTTCTTTGAAAGAACCCTCTAATGTCCATTGTTGTGTACACCAGTACATAACTGAAACCGATTTAGAGTGCTTTATTTAACCGTGGAGGGTAACAACTGAAAATATGAAATAAACACACATGTAAGCTAAGACTCTCTAAAAAAACAGCATTGTTGTTCGGCTTTCATTTCGCCATTTGATTCACTCCAAGAGCAAGTATTGTAATATGGGTCAAGTGATCAGTTTGATATCAATCTTTTGTGATACACCATCATATTTACATTTGTACAGTGCGAATGATTTACTTTAGTACCTGGTCAAACTAAAGCTGGGCATACACTGTGCGATTTTTGGCGCATTTTGAGCCCATTTTTCAATCGTGCAACCGTTTTGGTGATCGGCCTGATTTTGGCCTTCATCGTGCGTCGTGCATCGTGTAGTATACGTGAGGTAACGAGAAGCAATTAACACCTCACGACCAGCTCCCGATCATCAGTCGCTTGGTCGGGAGGATTTTCAAACCTGTTTCGACACCCTCACGATCGCCGCAGCCGCTCACACTGCGCACGCGCAAACACATAAACATCGGTGAAAAAGACAGAGTAGCACAGCAGTGTGATCTGGACACTTGTAGAACTTTGGAAAGCTCATCGAGCCTTTTCCATTTGGCCTCACAAAATCATCACAACCACAACAACCGTGAAAATAGTTGGATTTACATTGCTACTCAATCACAGCTGCCTGATCAATGTTTTTCATTAGCAATTTAGCAAAGTTGATGGTGGTGGTGTGTCTGTGTGAGTGAAAGACAGAGAGGGAGAGGGCGACAGATTGTCTGTTATAACCTTCATGTTATGGAGGCACAGTGTGAGCTCTCGGGTCGCATCAGAGCATCAGGCCATCTAGTGTGAGACCCTGCATTGTGACCTACGAACTTCTAACCCCTGCGCGTCAATCATACAGTTCGAGCAGAAGCTGAATAACGCGACTGAAAAAATCGCACAGTGTATGCCCAGCTTTAAGCTCTCCTCTGTCTGCACTTCTCCTACAGGAAACTCGCAGGCAGCAGCTTCTCTCCCCTCGTTCATGTGCGGTGCTCAGTCGCCTAGTGCCTGAGCTCGGATCATACCAAAATTAGGGGTAATTTACACATAGTCATAAATTCCCACAGTGTGCGCTGTGTGCTTCGAATAATACTTTTCCATTTGGATCCTGTGTTTTTCTGTGTCTGTGGAGCTCTGGTTCCTGTCGTTATCACCTGCAATCCATCAATCAGCTAGGTGATAGTCTTCACCAGCACAGCCCTCAATTCACCGCCAGTTTGTCAGCTACCTCATGGTGGTAACTAGGCCTCCTTGTAGCTTGTTGCTTTATCCATACCTTGTACTTATCCTGATCTCTTTCTATGCACAGTTCAGCTGTCAAGACCTACAGCTCAAACTTCTGGATGCTTCACCGATTCATCGCTTCGCCCTGCAACCTCTTTGCCTTGGAAACAAAAATACTCACCACTATCACCTTCCTGCCCTCCTACCTGCCATCTTCTCTGGATAAGATCTGAACCTCTCTCGGCTACCTTCCCTGGAGCCTCATGGCTTTGACCTTCAGGTAAGGTCGGAACCACAGAACCCATCTTATTAGAAATAAAGTTTCTCAGACCCTTGTGAAAATTACCAGCTCAGAGCATTGTTGCTAAAGTACATTAGGTCAATCAAAAAAACAAGACAGTAATGTTTTGAGTATAAAGTCCTTTAGAGTATAAAGAACTTAAATAAACAAAAGTGCACAAGATTGTTTCACTGAGTGGTTTGAAGACTTTGAAAGAGCCGTTGACATGTTTCCAGCGTTACTTTTGCACTTTTGTTCTGTGATTAAGATTCAGCTTTCTTAAGAGTAACCTTGGTCTACTATATAACAAAACTGTATTTCTTTTCTTTTTGTATCATGCTATGAAGCCATCCTGGAGAAGTGGAGTAGATGAAAATGCTTTCCCCTGTCCTATCAGAGTTCAGTCTTCATGCTGGCACCTTTGAGCACATTAATTTCCTTTAAAATATAACGTGTGCAGAGGTATTGATGTTGCTTCTACATTCTTCCAGACTTGCTCCCTTGACAGACAAAGTTTGACAGGAAAGAAAAAAAGCCATCAAATTATAAAATGAAAAAGCCATCCACCTTAAATGCTTTGGTTCTTCCCCAGTACCTTTTATGGTAATTACAAAATATACAATTGAGTTGCGGCCATCAAATTATTATTATTTTTTTTTCTTCCACTACCATCATGGAATGATATTCCAATTTTATGCTCTAGTACCCTGAAAGACGGCAACAAATAAAAAGACACCCTTTATTATTCTGTATATGATTACATTATTATTTTAGTGGTTACTATGAAATAAAATAATGGGAATGATGGCATAGTATTTAAAACAGGCTTGCTCTAAACATGCTGCAAGATGAAATCATTGTGTTAACAAAAAGACTTCAGAATTACTTATACTACATAATACACTATGTATGCATTAAAATAGTGTGTTTGTGTCAGTGTGTAGCTACTGTTACTAGGACTACTTGCCAAAAGGGGTTGCCACAGCACAGTGGGGGTGCTGAATGTTTAATTTGGCAGTTTTACACTAAACTTTTTTTTTTAATTCAAGCGCACATATTAAACAATTACAGAGAAAACTGACATTAATTCTAAAAGAACAGAGGAAGAAAAAATGAAGAAAGGATATAGTCGGTGTATTTTCATTTCTTTCTATATAACCCCAAGCAAGAGGGTTTATATGACCCAGGTGAACTCATTCAAGACAGTAAAGCGGGGAAAAAGAACAGAAAGACAAAAAACATTTATTCAGATTACAATTGGGCTAGCTAGTCTTTTTTTTTTTTTTTTTTTTTTAAATTAGTCTCTCCTCTCCATATTACCTGACATCAATATCAGAATCAGAATCACTTTGATTGCCAAGTTTGTACAAAAACAAGGAATTTGCCATGGTCATGGTGCAAAAAATATATCAGTAAATACAGTACAGAAATACAATATATGGTATTTACAGTTCAAATATACACATCTATATAATTATCAAAAAGGTGCAAACGTTTGTGGTAAAACGATTGTGGTGTGTAAACTGTCTGATATTTCACCATATCAGTAGCCTGATGGCTTGTGGACAAAACCTGGTGGCTGGGATCAGAGATCATGCACTGGGCCTTTCTCCTACAGTACATATTTAATATGAAATAACAGAGAAATAGCACATCAAAAAGTGCTGTCAGTTTAAAGAATAAATATTCTGCTACAATAGATTCCTAAGGAAACAGTCTGGCTTGATTACAGATTTTCTTTTCTGCAGCATGTCATCCTGTTCTATCCACATCTGTAAATCTTTGGGAAGTGAAAAGGAAGCTTGTCCTTTAAAGACTGGCACATTTACATTTCAGGTCTCTAAAAAACATAATGTCATTATATAAGAAAAGTTTTTCTTTTCCCATATTAACTAATTATTGTGGCTCGTTAAAATCACAACACTGTTGTTTCATATTTATTAAAATCTTTTAATAATTTGGCAACTGTACGATGATTCAGCTTACAAATGATGACACACTGCTCTTTATTGGTTAAAATATCGGTATTGGTATCGGCAATGCTGCTCTTAATTTACTTCTTATCGGAATACCAAGATACAAATACCTATGTGATATATTTATACCTGTATATTCTACAAAGTTTAAATATATAAAAAACAACCTGCCAAAGTCCTCGAGCCTATCACAGTCATAAGTCACCCTAAAATAACTGTCTCTAGGTCCGAAATTGAAAATACACAACTGTGTTCACATTATTTTCTTAACCTAAAATTACATGAGTGATGTTATGAGGACATGCTTTTGAAGATGATTATAAATACCCATAATGTTACACACATACATATACAGTTATGTTTAGGCAGGTGGAAAAAAAAATAGTAATCACTACTGAGTGTTCATGGGTCACAATGTCAAACATTTTGATGGACGTCATGGCTGGAATGAACCCACTGCAAGATGGTCTCTAGTTAAATCTATTTCAGTCACAAAGGAGAAGACATAGATAGAAAGCAGCAGACAAGTACATAAGGATTTTTTTAGCTCAGAGATAAATCAGATTTGATGTGTGCAAAAGGGCTTTCAACTGAGCAGAGTCACAGACGTCTTTTCAGATTTGATTGTGGATTCACTGTGCATTGGAATTATTTTATTGTCACTAACATATTCAAGAACAAATATTTCACAATTTATAGGTACATACTTACTTGGACAATATTTACGTTTTATTCTTCAAAAGGTCACTACTTAAATTTTCCTAAATGTAAGTAGTGACTTTTCAGACTGGTAGCTTTTGCCTGCAGCTTCCCTAGTGCCATAATAACATATATTATTCTACAGCAGTACCTCAGTTGTATATTGGCCTATAAAAATAAAAGTGACGGTCCTGGTTAATTTGACTTACTTTTTTTATTATTATTTGAAAGAATATTATTTGTCATTCAGACTGTAAGCAGATTCCTCTATGATATGATAAAATACGGTTTCAAATCAAATGAATTCATTTTCAAACTATTCAATTTCAATTTAGTGATGATCATTTTCAAACCAATAAATTGAATTTCAAATTAGGCTAATTCATATTCAGTTTTTAAAAGCATTTATTCAAGTTACAATTCAGATTCAAATTCAAATGTAACTTATTCAAATTCAGTTTCTGATGACACAGATTTCTGCCCATACCGTGAACTCTGTTTTTGGAAGATCAAAGCATAAAGCTGTACTTTAATTCCTTGTACAGTAAAATTTGAATTTCTCTTCATATCCGCCCACAAACATACTTCAGTTTTGCATCTGATCAATGCATTTTCTTTTAGTCTGGCTGCTTTGTCGATACTTCAGACCTTGACTGAATTAATGTAGTAGCACGCAACAGCTACAGCAATTTATTTTTTCCTTGCCATTTTAAGAATTTCATGATTTTCATTTTCCTCCCTGCTTTGTGTCCTTGTGTTGTTCACCATTTCCCACACATAAATTTGTGTGCTAATATGAAAATGTCTCAGTTGACTTTATAACTAAACATTGCATTTACGAAACAGAAGCAATCCAGGTGCTGTCAACATTAGATTAAATATATGGACAAATCCAGAACAAATGTTATGAGCACAAATTACATGTTATTGTGAGACTCCAATTAAATACAGATTCAAATGTGCCTATTTTCTCTAATGCGTTTACATCAGATATGCATCCTGGAGCTCAGTTTAGGTTCAAATGAGGGAGAAAAATGGCATAGGCAGGAAACAGTAAAGGAGAGGAGTGTGAACCTTTAGCTCCATTTGCAGTCCAGTCTGAAAGGCTGCCAATGTGAAGAGCCCTAGCTGTGAATTCCCCACTGAGATGGGCTTGGTCCAGAGGGAATGCAAGCCAGTCTCCAGCCGGCGTTCCTACCTGAGAACAGCTGCAGCCTCCATCTGCCAGCTCTTCATGGTGGCTACCTGAGGGAAGCACGCTCCACCCCTCCATTTCAGAAGAGAGGCAGCATTCTTTTGACAGAGGGAGATTTCAGGGTTTAATGACATCAGTAGGACACTTTCCCTGGTTGCTGGTAAATATGTGTGCAGGTCTCTCTTGTGAAACACACATGGGCACAAGAAAGCACACACACATAAGCAAGCACTTTTAAAAAATCTATTCTAGAACTTATCTTGATCAGGATAAAGTCATAATTGTAATAAGCAGAGCCTTTATATTCAGCCCAGTCTCTCCACTTAATGGGGCATGTGAACACCTTAGTCAGATTTCTTCAGGCTTTTCAAACAGCTTGTGTTGGTCAGCACATGCAGCAACCGGATGCCATGTTTACGAAGCAAACACCATGGTGCGAGAGGCAAGCATTAGATTACTCACTGAATCAAGAATGTGTTTCGTTTAACACTTGACTGAAAATATGGCTTAAGGTTTATTCCTCTCAGTAAGTAATATACTGAGTGCTGAATTGAATTTCTAGCACCTGTTGTTTGCATTGGCATAAGTCTGTTTATATATATATATATATATATGTACACTGAAAGAAAAGGCCATAATTCAATAGTGGACATTGGTTGCACACAACTGTTTTGCTTCGGCAGAAACTTAAACAACTGAGTTAAATCAACACAACTTATTCATATTCAATAAACCTGTGCATTTTGTGTTGATAAAACGCGATTGAAACATGTTTAGATGAAGTAAGGTGAGCTCCTGGAATATTTTAATCCTTCGCAATTTTGTCATTTTATTTCAACACTATTCAATAACGTTTAGCCCAGTACTACTTGGTCACTTAAATACTACATGTTGTCAATACAGAGACACACATGTTAATGTGATCTCTGGTCTCCCACTCAGAGATACATGTCTCCGAGTGTCCAGCATTCAGACGGCTACCTGAGGACACTCATGTGAGAGAAAATCTGCTCACACAGATAAATTGAGCCAAATACTGTCAATAAGGCCTCTGCAATGTTCTGAAGACAGTTAAACTTGTCAGGTAGTGATGTCCAGCAGGTGAAAATGCAGCTCCATGAACACGCACAGCTGTGGATTCCAGCTGCTTCGATGTTGCATTAACTCAGCCAGTTAATGCGAGACAAATCTAGCTGCTCATTAAAGCTTTCTGGTTTGTTCAGAAAATAAAACATTGGTCCATACACCTGAAAGTCCCAAAAATGCATTGTCTTGAGTCTACGGATATATCCGTGTATTTCCGTGGTGCTGATGCTGTGCTGAGCGAACAGCTCCTGAAGCTTTGGAAGTGTCGGAATGTGGAAAGCTAACAACGTCCCTCTTACCAGTAGGCTAAGTTATTTTTAGCCAATTATAAGTTGAATCTGGTAGTTGGGGTTGTTAGCTAAGATACAGTCATTAAGCAGAGGCACAACTAATGTGTCTATGCGAGCTGATTTGCGATGTGCACCGCTGGCGCGGCCATTTATTTTTTGATGCACCTTCTCAGATTAATTTACTGCGTGTCGTGCCCAGGGCTGGACTGGGACAAAAAAACAGTCCGGGCATTTTGACTAGAGACCGGCCCAGGTATTAAAGCCATAAAGCCTTTGGATGAAAACAAACGCTGTTGTGACAGTGATGTACAGTCTTGTTGGTATATGTATGATTTCTATACATTTTTCTACTTGGAAGGTTCAACTATGCACATCAGATAAAAACTTTGGTTGTAAGCTTCAGATAATTATTTAATAACAACCAGACATTTTAAATGAGAATAAGAAAGTATTTCTTCCCCCCTCTCCCTGTTAATGCCCCACCTGGCCCCCCCGGCAAAACTTTGCTAGATCCACTCCTGCACAGTTACAAGCTGTCAGCTACATATTCAATTTAATTTTATTTATATAGCACCAAATCACAATATAAGTCGCCTCAAGGCGCTTCATAGATACAGAGAAAAACCCAACAATCATATGACCCCGTATGAGCAAGCACTTTGGCAACAGTGGGAAGGAAAAACTCCCTTTTAACAGGAAGAAACCTCGGCAGAACCAGGCTCAGGGAGGGGCGGCCATTTGCTGCGACCGGTTGGGGTGAGAGAAGGAAGACAGGATAAAAGACATGCTGTGGAAGAGAGACAG
>NW_005187420.1:385019-386183 GCF_000239375.1 Pundamilia nyererei
TGGAAAAGGGGTGGGATTAAATAAGCTTATGCTTCTTCCTGCTCCTTTTTGAACATGAACTTTATTTGGAGTTGTGGTTGCTCGTTTTCCTTTTGTTTTGCCCGAATCATTTGTCTCTTTTAATTCTATTTTGTTGTACTTTTTCAACATGTTCAAAATAAAGATTCAATCAAATCAAATCAAATCAAGTTTTTATTAATATAGTAGATATTTAACTTTTGAAGTAATAATATTTTACAGTTGTGGTGAAGTGAATTCTGTTTTTTTCTTACCCCTCACAGTTCAAGTACATGATGCTAGCTAGGGTGGCCGCTATAAGGAAAAACAGCTCTAGCTGCCATTTATTCAAAGGGAGTGTAGGCTGTAGGTCTGCTGTTTACCTCAACTGTCAATATGTGTCCATATATTTATTCTGAAAGCTGCTGTAACTTTGTGAAAGGAATCTGATACAAGTAGATGTTTCAGTGAAGCTAATTCCTATGTGAGCTAGTGAGGTGAGTTGCTGTGGATAGCCTAAACTTTTGTGTGTTGCTATTTTTTTTTCTGCTGTTAGCCTTTAATAGGTGTTCTTAGCCAGTATTAGTGAAACTTTATTCAAAATGTATTTATTTAGTTCAATTCAATTTATTTGTGTAGCGCCAAATCACACCAACAGTTGCCTCAAAGTGTTTTATACTGTAAGGTAAAGACCCTGCTCTTTTGGGTTTTATTTTTCTAATGGATTAATTTTATGTTGTAAGAGAATACATCAATTAGTTGGAAGATGTAATTACACACTAATCAGTGTATAATTATAGGTAAAGTATTATTTTATCTAAAATCAAAAAATGACTGACTGTACTTGTAAGTACTGAAAAATTTTAGCATTAGTGATGCTCATTAAATCTTACAGAGCCTGCAAGGGAGCAGGGAAATATATCCATCTATGACACTAACCCTAACCTTATGACACTCTTTAAGTATATTTACCTACATCTGCCTAAACACACATTAGTTTTCAATATTTCAATTTTTACCTCAATATTTGATATGCTATATTCCAATATATCTAAAATAAGGTGTTGTTTTATAATTCCATTCTCTTTGAATATCAGTTATCTATTCCATCCATCCATCCTCATCCGCTTTATCCGAGGCCGGGTCGCGGGGGCAGCAGCCTAAGCA
>NW_005187420.1:386575-399195 GCF_000239375.1 Pundamilia nyererei
GACGTAGATCGACCGGTAAATTGAGAGCTTCGCTTTTACACTCAGCTCCCTCTTCACCACGACGGACCGGTGCAGCGTCCGCATTACTGCAGCTGCAGCCCCAATCCGTCTGTCGATCTCCGGCTCCCTTCTCCCATCACTTGCGAACAAGACCCCGAGATACTAGTTATCTATTCCCCTTAGCCAAAGTAACACACCTCGTGCCTTTGATAGGATTGCTTTTTGTCTGGGGTTATGGTGACATTACTTAACAAAATGAGTCACTGCTAATTGCAATGAATTACCTCTGTGTTTGATACATTAGTAAAGCCTCGGTGTACACAAAAGGTCCTGCATTCTGTTATGCGGACCACCCTGAGTGATTGAATAACACAGTAAGTCGTATTCATTGTTCTTGTTTGACACTTAGACTTGAGAATTCATTTCTGGGGCTTATGTACACAGGATCTTGTTTTATTATGTGGGAAAATGAAAGGGAACATTTTGAATTGCTTAATTTTTAATGGGGTAGGGGGTTTCCAATTTAACACCCTTATCCTTTTTTAGTTTTAAGCTTCCTATCACAACCTTCATCAAAAGAAGGATTTTATTTCACTTGTATTTGTCATCATGCAATCTAAATAGCTGCCTACTTTGTCCTTATTAAACCTCAGCATTTCCTGATTTATGTTATGATTCATGATTTATATAATGCCTCTAGCTACAACTCGCTATAAGCTTTTTACTCCTCAGCCATGAAAGGCTGATGGGGTATGGCCATCACCCTGCTGAGCGAGTGGTCAGGCAATGTGGAGTCCCAAGTTTGCGAATATGATAACTTGAGAACAAAGCGACATACAGTAGGAGCTTCAAATTGATACCATAGGTGCATCTACTAAAAAACTTGGACAAGTTCAAAATTCAGTGACCTTGGCCTCAAGGTCAGAGGTGAAGTCACCTGGGATTTTGAAAATGATAACATAGGTGTATCCTCAAGGAGGCTGAGGGAAACCACTGCCTGTGACCACTATTTTTCTTTTTGCCTTTGCCACATGCCTAGCCTCCCAGTACTTCTGTCTACATTTTTATCTAACTAATCCCTTGCTAACCCCTTCCTTTACATACTTTCCTGTACTCTCTCATTCCAGCATCAAGCCTCCTTCCTCTGTTCAGAGAGTACACCAAACATCTTCTTGACAGTTTCTCTCATCATACTATTATATTTCCAGTCATCTTATAAGTCTTCCCTAACACCCACGGCCTGTCCCAGTCCCTCCCTCAACTCTGTGCAAGATTTCTTTTTCTTCAACTTGCACCATTTAATGCTTACCTCTGTCCTCATATCCTTCCTCTTTATTTCCAGAGTTGTCGTATAGACCACTATCTGAAGCTGCTTAGCTACATTCTCTTCTGCCACCACCTTGCAGTCTCCTGTCTCTTTCAGATTGTAGATCCAGTCCGTCTTATGTGTGCGCCTTCCTCCACTCTTCTTTTGTGTCATCATGTATATATATACATATATATATACATCATATATATCTCCTTTCCTGCTTATGATTATATAAATAACTGAATACTTTACAATTACCTTCACGAGTTATGAAATCAAAGGAGTTTTGCAGTCTTAATACTTTCAGTTAAAGTCAGTTCAAAACTGAATTGTTTACAATGTTACAGAACCCATTCTTATTCCATTTGAATAATAAATGTGTAGGAGCTTCCCTCTGGGTTAAACGAGACACCTGTTCAATATAGGAGTGAATAACTTGTATGGAGCAGACAGCACCATGGGAGATTTCATCCTTATATGAAACTTCACTAAAATGGTCTGCATTTTCACTTGTCACTTATTTCCCCATATATTCCTTCCCACAACAACAACTTAATAAATATGTGCCTGCTGCTTTTGTTATGTATGAATTAATGCCTGTGACAGACTTTCACGTTCAAAGTGTTTTGTCTTTTTTGAGTGTGCACATGCATGGCACTAGGCTTCACTGGGACAAAATTACAATAATGTTTTCTTCTTAGATTACTTCATTTCACCTTTTCCAATTCAGCTCAGTTCAACTTTATTTATATAGCACCAAATCACAACAGTTGCCTCAAGGCCATTTTTGCCTTTGAGTTGTTTCATGTCCATACTTAAGACAGCTTCCCATGGTGGATGTCTCCCAATCACCTTTCTACTAACAGCAGGTTCTCATTGATTGCTAATAGTTAATACCACAGACAGCAGGGGGCACAGCTGCAAACAACAGATTTGTTGTGCTTTTTTATATTGAGAAAAAAAATCTTAATTGAATACACTGCAAAAAACAGTTAAACTGAGGAACTGAGTCCTGCATGTCATGCATTTAGCAGAGCTGTATCCTTCCTTATTTACCTTTGCTGCTCAATTACAGGCTTGCCTTGCAATTGAGCATTCCATGGCACATTTGCCACTTAAAATCTGACATCTAGCTAACAGCCTTCATTTTCTCAGCTAAATTGACAACTGTTACTACCAGATTTCATAATCTCTCATTAGTTAGTATTGTCTGATAACTTTAACAGTTAGTAATCTGTTTATTTAGAATGCAGTCTTTTGCTGAGAAACTTTGGGTCCCAGAAAAAGACTTGCAGAAGTCAGTATCACTTTAACATGTGCTACCTAGATATTTATTTTGGTAATTTTTACTTAATCCCATACAACAATGGCATTACCAGATGATATTTCCCCTAGCAGAAGAATAAATGCCAGCACATCAAAACTAAATAAATAAAAATGAAATGGCTTCAGGAACAAGACAAACAGCCCAAGGCAATGACCCAGCCATCAAACTCCCCAGATCCCAAAACAACAGATCATCCGTGGAAAGCAAGAAAATAAGCTTGATCCACGCTCTAAACCCACAGTCAAAAGGACCTAAAGGATCCACTGATTATGTCCTTTCTGGTAGAGCCACGGGATACCCCTATCCTAGTTAGAGTTGTTTTAGTTGAGCAAGAGAGCTCAATTTAGAATTTGTCACAAAAAAGTGGTCATACATTCTTTATTGTAAGCTGTAAAAGTGCACAAACACACTGTTAAATTTGTCTCCTCTTTTTCTAGGAATATTTCTAGTGAAAAGGTGAAGCTTTTTAAATGACAAGGTCGGAAACCAATGTACTAGAGCAGAGCAGACTAAATGGTGAATGGGTCATCCTTCAGTAACTATACCAGCCTCCCTCAGCTTCTATCTTGACTTTCAAGGTGGAAGCAAGGGAGCCCTACTCACCGTTGAAACATTCTTCTAATTTACGTCTGCCAGCACCAGGAAATTGAAGTCAAAGGTTCACTGCCTCTTGTGCCACAAAAAATGATCTGTTCAGGACCAATGTGTAAAGGAGAGAGGGCAAATTAACCTGGACACTTATAAATGGGACACAAAGGGGATAGAGTGCTTTTAAAAAATTCATGCAACCTAGTGAAGTTGGTGTTGTTGGCTGCAAGTTGGGGTGATAGATTAAAGCCAGTGATTTCTCAAGTGTCGTGTAATTTGATGTTTTTATATGGTCCTACATGGCTGCTTGTTGTGGCATTGTCAGCTGCCAAAGCCCCCACCAGAGCTTAACCCAGAGGGCATTTGATTTAAACTTATTGAAATAAGATAAGAAAAGATAACCTTTATTAGTCCCACGCGTGGGAAATTTTTGTTACAGCAGTAACTCTAAATTAATATGAGTTAAATTTAAAAAATGGTTAAACCAAATATCACAATACCTTTGATAAAACTGTTCATGTTTTTAGCAGTTTTTTTTCTACACAGAATTTTTTCTCTTTTTTAAGTGTGACTGGTTGTGATTGACTATGACTAACATCATCTCAACTCTTGACATTTTTCACAGAAAAAGAAAAAGTGTGAGACAAACCTACAAGAAATAAACAAAAAAAATTGTTTAGGTTTGGTGATATTGGTCATTAAAAGGCATAATTTCCTGCCCTTTGTACTATAATATTGTGTATTTTGATAAGTAAAAGTGTGTCCTCCTTTTAGGTTCATAATTTGTTCTTTGCATTAACTGTCATCAGTCATCATTCAATAGATAGAAGAAAAACCAGACTTTTACATTTTCACAAGCAATTTTTTTTTTTTTACTATAATCTGTGCTCCATATTTTCCCTTCTGCCCTGTAGGATATTGTGTGCTGTGGCCTTTACCAAGCTTAATTTTCCTCCCTCTCTGTCTGCCTCTTTAGCTTGGCCAGCGGCCCAAAGTGTCTTGTAATCCTTGATCTCTGAGGTTCAGTGAATTACCACACACCTAAAAACAGCCGACTCAATAACGGGAAGATTATCAGGACTTCTGACGATGTCAGCAGCAGCAAGAGCATCTGCTGCAGCTTGGGGACGGAGGCCAATCACTGAACGCAGATACTTTCATAGCCTGAACACTTACCAAAGCCCCCTTCCAATATATCAAGGCATTCATATGAATCAGAGCAGCCATGGATAGGAAAGATGCAAATAGTGATAAAAAGGGTGTTCGGGCAGCAACCAGTTTAGAACTGTTCGAAATTCAGTGCAGAGTTGTCTGTGTTTATGTTTTATCCTTGATCTTTAACCAGCTTAGAAATGATTGAAAGATTGACAGATCTCCTGTCTTTAAAGCCCTCTTGTACTTGTTTGAATACACTTGTAACGGCACTGTGGTAGTCTTGGGTTGTGTTAACACACAACAGTATGGTTTAGACTTTGTTTGTGAGAGAGAGTGTATCAAATTAACCACTTTCCTAAGCACAAGCCATGAAAACCTATAAATCCAGCTTCCATGGCCCATTTGGCTCCTGGACATATGAGTATTGTTTTAGTCAAATAGTTCTGTGAAATTGTTGCTGTTTTTGTTTCTTGTGCCCTCTTGCTCCAGGAAAATGTTTCTTTTTTGTATTACTGACTGAAATAGCATGAAGGATGTATACAGTTTGCTTTTTTTCTTCTTTTGCAATTTTAACTCATATTGTATTATATTATTTATTCACTTTTGTTTTTTTATTTTGCAAAAATACTCAGTTATAGGTCCACACGTATGCCCTGAAGACATCCCAATGGTGATGTGAAGTGATATGCATATGGAAATGAAATAGCATTTATGCAGCACTTTTCTAGTGTTACTGACAACTCAAAGCACTTTAGACTATAAATCGCATTGAACCATTCATTTATACAGCTCTTTGTATCTATTAACATCACCAATTAACCACAGATGCTAGTCTTTGGATTTGCTGGAGTACCAAGAGAAAAACCATGCAAGCCTAGGGCAAACATGCAATCATATGCAATACATTTGATATGAGTCTTCATTCAAATTTCAGATAGGGCATTAACCCAGTTTACCTGAATGGCTAAATTTCAATCCACTGGATACTTGCTGACACTGCATGGTGAGACCTTTTTGTGGGGCTAAATGTTTGGAGAAAGCTGGAATTAAAGGAACACCCACAAAAACAAACCAAAAAAAACAAAACAAACATAATTTTAAAGTTAATCTTGTGCCTTTACAAGATAGTAGGTCCTTGCATTTCTATGACATATAAATCTTTAGCCCAATTTTTTATTGGTCACTCAAGCCTGAGAGGACCAGAAAGATCTGTTGGAGGAAAAAGAAGTTGGGTTAAAAAAAAACATAAGCAACTTTTAACTAAGAGATAGGACCAGCAGATTTGATAGACTTGATGCATATTATAAACAGTACCAGTAAAGCCTGTCCTTGCCAGTGGTCAAGTGGTAGAGAATGTCCCTAGGGGACTGAAAGTGGTGAAGAAAGCGAATTTTGCCTGTTCTGCCTATTTTTCTATCACAATAAGGAACAGGATTGTTGGACTTTTTTTTTTCTACAGATCTGTAAAAGGTCCACAACTGTTGGTTTGGCTGGTGTGCAATTTAACAAAGTTTTATTTATTTATCTGTGTATTTTTAAAATTTCACTCAGGTTGCACTGCAATATCTTTGAAGCCTTGTTTACTTCAAAGCACTGCTGTGCCTAAGTACAACCTGTAGTGTAAGGCAGGATGGGTTTGATTATAAAGTTTAAAGCTTCATTTGCTATTGCCAGTGTCCACTTCTAAATTGTATGCGCGCTATTCACTACTGTGTTGTAATATACTGGTTGCTGTTATTGGCTAGATTGATTGGGAGATTAGGGAGTGCCATCTTTTTGGTTAGGATAAATCAAGAAAATCCAATCAGAGGCATAGCAGAGCATTTCATATCTTCACCATTTAAAAGCTTCAACATTGAACCCATTTAAAATCAACACAAAACAAAAAAACAGAGGATGTACTAGGATTTACTAGTCCTTATTATAGAGCCATTTGTAGCACAATGCACCCTAACCTGTATGAAAGTAGTCGTTATAGCCTGGATGTCATTTGGAATCCTATGAAGACTGCAGTTAGTATTTCCTTGACATTTCTATACAGGCTATTATAAGTCATGTTACTCACACCAGCTACCAGAACACTGGATCTTTAGAGTCTTATTATACATTTGCAGTTTTTAATTTCCAGAAGATTACAAAACATTAGTACTGTAAAATAATTTCAGATTTGCCTTTGTTCATCATCAGGTTAATTTGTCCATGTCTTTTGACTTTTTGATTGAAAAAAAATATTCATGTTTTTATGATTATTATTCATATCTATACAATGTGATTTATATTTATCTGTGCTGCCATACACAGTCAAAACATTTCCCTAAAATCCCAGTAGCAAACCATAAAATATTCTTGATTGGAAACTTTGCACCTCTGTTTTATGAACATCCCCTGAAGTTAAGTTAAAATTACTGGCTAATTTTGGTGTTACCTAAATCTGCAAGTGTAGTCTTAAATAGCACACTTTATCATAAAGAGTGTTTATCTTTTCCTGGATGGGCTGCTTGCAAAGTGGTGGAATAAATAAAGAAGACACTTCTTCATGCACCATTAGACCACCCATTAAGGCCTTATTTAGACTGTAGCTTTATATTCATATTCATAAAAAGGAAAACAAACCAGATTCAGAATTACAGTTAACAGTTCATGACATTAGTGATTGCCTGGTTTTCATTTGAACTACCTTTAGGTAAAGGTCTAAATTTTTTGGTTAAAATGTTATGTGCAAACTATAGATCATAAGACTTTTCCAGTGACAAAAATATAAGTTGATTATGCTCTTAAAAATTCTTATCATATAATTACAAGCTAAGGTCAAAATGTTGTCAAAAGAATGTGGAGTTACAAAACAAATGGTCAAAGCCTAACAGCATGAGATTTAAATGTGACAGGGAAGCTGTTGCAGTTTTCTTTTTTGTGAAGAATGGCAGCTGTAGTTGATAAGTAAACAGACAAAAACAGTGTTTGTGGCAAAATACAAAGCCAACAAAATATTCATCATGTTTTCTGATATTTCACAGATATTTGGCTTAGGGGGTCTTTTATTCTCTACAGGTACGGTTCTTTTCTTTAAAAAAACAAACAAACCCCGAATCAGTCACAATATTATGTTGTTGTATGTCCACTAAACTCCTGATAGGCTTTATTATTCACAGCATAGTTTCCACTGGGAACAGCTTCCTAAATTAAACATCTTTTCGAGCATTTAGTGCACGTGGACACGATTACAAAGAAAATTAATCAATCCAGTGAACAGTATAACACTGCTCACAAGAGGAAATACAGCTTGTAAAGTAGTGGATTTGCTGCAAAACCATTAGCTGGTGATTGTCACTCAATGCATCTATGTCATTTCTTAAAACAGCCCACATCTCAATCTTATTCTTCATGTTTGTGTTTTTATTCATCAACAAGCAGCCTGACAGCATCTTCTCTGCTTATTTCCCTCAAAGGGTCCTGGTTCTGCACGCTTGAAGAATCACCTTGCGCCGCAAAAGCAGTAACCTAGCTGAACTTGTCTGTCAGTCAGAAAAATAGACTCTTAGGAGATATTACGCTTCTATACCTGGCTGCTCATTGACTTAGAGCTGTCAGTCTGGATCCAGCTGCTACGCATTTCATTCCAATTTATCAGAGAAGCACTCACCCATCCTTTCACTTGAATTGACTGTTCTTTTTCTAACTGATGGAGACACGAAGGTGATTATAGCTTTGTATTTACTGCAAGATTTTTTAAAATGTTTTTAAAAAGCTCACGTGATGTCACTGTAATCATGCACTAAATTTTCATAATAGATACTACAGACAGGCACATTGCAGCCTGTGCATATAATGGAGTGCTAATTACATACATCCACTCTCTGCAGTATTGCCTCACTACAATATGTGTGTGTACATGTGATATCACAATAGTATTTGGCAACAAAATGGTAAAAGAACACAAAGGCTGAAAAAACAAAGCATATAACAAGTACTTTGTCAGGGGACTGGGTCTCTAGCATTTTGGGTTTATTTTGTATTTTTGACTTTTGTTATGGTGAAGTAATGTTAAGTTCTTGTGTTATTATTTAGTTAGGATTTAGTTTAGTCTAGTTCATGTTTTATCTATGTGTCCTTATTTAATAATCTTTTCTTGTCTCCTGTGTTAGTCTAACTTGTCCTCTTTGTTTAACATGCTTGTGTCTCCCTTATCTGTTCTCATGTCTTGTGTTGTCATGGCTATGTCCCACTATGTTTCCTGTTTTATTTTCAAAGTCTTGTGTCTCCATGTTCAATGTGTTTAGTTTGCCTCCCCTGTGGTGTTTGGTTTGTGTCACCTGTGTTTCCTCAGATGTTGCCACTTCCCTTATTACGCTTCTGTGTATTTAAGTCCTCTGTCTTCCTCTGTGCATTATCAGGTCATCTGTTTGTATCGCTTCATGTCATGTAAGGTCTCAGGTTTTTTCATGTTTCTGTTCAGGTTCATGCTTTCTCTGCCTCAAGTCTGGGTTTTTTCATGGTCCTGCTCAGATTCATGTTCTCATGTCATAGTTTTCATAGTTAGTCTTAGCTGTTCTAGTTTAGTTTGTTACGTTACGTTGAAACCAAGCACACCATTGTTTTTCTTGTGACATTACCAATAAGTTTGATGTGTCACATGGCCCTTTTCCTATTGAAAAAACAAAAGTTGTATCCAAGATGGCCGACTTCTAAATGGCCACCATGGTCACCACCCATCTTGAGGAGTTTGCCCCCTCGCATACACTAATGTGCCACAAACAGGACTTTAATATCACCAACCATTCCCATTTTAATACGGTGTATCCATATAAATTTGAGCTCTTGTCTACAGGGTGGGCCCTGTAGACAAGAGCTCACAAATTTTGTGAGCTCTGCTTTAAATTTACATGGATCATTTGTGGAATGTTTTAATTACTGCTATGCAAATCTTCCATTCCGCAAGGTTACGGAGGTGTTTTATTACAATATGTAACATAAAATAAGTTTAAGCAGACATGTAGGCTACCATAGGGTGAAGTGATTCTGCAGTATTAAAGCATAGTAAAGCATAATAAGCAATTGGAGTTAAAAATGAAGTCATGGAATCAATGTATGGACAGAAATGTATTATAAACTTTTGACTCATCAAAGTGGCCACCTTTGACAGATATAACAACTGAACACACCCATGGCATTATTTCTTGCTAAGACATCAGAATAAGGCAAAGAGGTGTACCTGGGCCATGAAACACCAACTGGAAGAAGGTATTATGGACTGATGAATAAAAATTTTAAATCTTAAAAATGGAAGTTCTGCAACAGATATACGAAGAACTTTCTGAAAAATATTTTTGTATTGTATTTCTATTGTAGAAATGGCTTTCTTGCTGCAACTTGTTGAACCTGTTAAACCTGCAGCTGGCAGCCTTCTCTTTAACCTCCTAAGACCAGAAGTCTTCTATGGCGTGCGTTTTTAATCTCTCTTTGATATTTGGGCATATTGTTACGCGATGAATGTAAAAACAAAGAATCACCGGATTTTTTTATTTTTTTTTACCTGATTTTTGTTTCTAAGAAAAATGAGAGCCACATATGAAGACATTTGTTCTAAATGTTGATAAAACAGAAGCAGTATAATGTCCTCGTAAGTGGTCATCAGGCCCTTGAGGAGAAAAATTTAGTATTTTGGTCCAGACAACCCAAAATGTGATGTCCAGGATGCCAGGTCCTAGGAGATTAAAGTTGAAACTGAGACTTAGTTACTATGACCACTATTAAAGCTGTGCTTGAATCTGTTGCCCTGTGAGCCCCCCCCCATATGGAAAAGATATATATAAACCTTATAAAGTTTGTATCTGTCATGTGTGAAACTTGTATGAAAACCATATAAGAGTGAAAACATATATAAGATCCCTTGAAAAATTATATAATGAAACTTGTATGTTTTGGATACTTACTAAAACAATGTATGAAAGTAATGAGAAAGTGGCCACTTTCATGAGTAAATTATGTAAGCCTCATATGATTTACTCATGAAAGTGGCCACTTTCATGAGTAATCACATATAAGTTTTTACTATTTCTTTTCCGTATGGGCCTGTTCACGCAAGCTGCTAACTCTCAGAAACTCTCAGAAAGGCTTTGGGCCCACCAGACCTCTTCCAGTCAGAGTTTCCCCCAGTTTCTGAGTGCCTTTCGATGGTGAAAGAAACTGTACTTACTGACACCTTAACTTTCTTTCCCATTTCTCTATAGGAAAGACCTACATACGAGTGTTATGATGTTTCTTTTCCATTGTTAATTGCCCCTTTCTTACAATTTTTGTTGCAACACACTATTTTCTGAGGTACAATACTGTTCAACTGATGCTCTGTCGATAGTCTGTAGTGTTGAGTGGCTTCTATTTCCTCCTTTGGCCAGCTTATTATCCCTGCAGGGTATCGGATGACTGGCAGGATAGAGATGTCTATTGCCTGGATCTTGTTTTTGCCATTCAGCTGAATCCTCAGGACTTGCCTTATTCTCTGCAGGTATTTGGTTGATGCTTTCGTAGTGGCCTCTTCATGGCTGTCATTTGCCTGTGGGATTCCAAGGTACTCATAATTATTCTCAATGTCTGCAATGTTGCCTTCTGGTAGTACAACCACCTCAGTTCTCACTACCTATTCCGTTGTCATTGCTGCAGATCCTCATGGTATGGATCAGTGAATTGGTGTCTTGTGCACTTCTGGTATACAGCTTGATGTCACCATTAGACTAGATGTTGAGTCTTGAAGATTCCTTAGGTTATAGAAAACAAACAAACTAAAAAATAATTAAATTTGAAAACATTCATCCATTAAACCAAAGGTACCTATAATATTGGGTCAAACTGAACATGGCATGTTTCCCTTGAGATGCAGACACCTAAAGATGCTTGGAGAGATGAAGACTGTTGCACAGGTAGTCTAGCTCTACCAGGATGACATGTCCATAGGCGAAGCTGCAGAATCTCAAAAGTAGAGATATGAACACATACTGTACTACAGCAGGAAACCTGAACAGGCCAGGACTGTAGAAGTGTATCAACTGAGCCCCAGGACCAACGTCCGCTTCTTTGTGCAAGAAGGAGCAGACTAAATATTGACACTCCTCTAAGCTGGTTTTATGGTCGAGCAGAGGATGGTCGTTGTCTGCTCCACTCAAGAGCCTACACATTTGTCTTTAGTGAGCTTTGTTCTTTGATGCAGGCAGTGTATAAAGGCTGTTTTAATACTGGTTAGTGGGCCTGTGACCCCAGTAAGGACCCAAGACACTCAGTATGCTTGAGATGGTTTTTATTTACAATTATGTGTGTTTTTTTTTCTTTCCTCATCCCAACAGCTTTCCAGCTGTCTCAACCAGTTCCTCTCTCCCCCAGGTCCCAGTGTCACTGAAAAAGGGAGAGCGTAATTGTTGAATTTCTTTCAGCTCTGCCCCTTAAGCCCACTGCACCACGTCTCCTCTGCAGCAGAGCCGCAGACCACGCCTCTGCCACAGGGCCACTTTTGCTCTTGTTGTTGTTGGTCCATGAGCCAGCTGTGGAGCGAAGTTATAGTATACAAAGAACTGAAGCGAAACCAAGAGTTAAAAACAATGAAAATTGCGGACTGCAATCCCCGTCTGTGCTTTTTATGCTTTAATTTATGATATTTGAAATTTTTTTCACAGTTCTCCCAATCCTGGTGAACTCCACTATCACTCTAAAAATGTGTCCGTCCATTTACACTATCGAAAGTGTACATGGATGGACACATTTGCTGAACGACAAATCTCTTGTTAGGAGGACTGCTCAAGGCCCAGGACCCTGTAAATCTACTGGCATTCCCCGGAGAATACCAGAAGTGGCTGGTCCACCACTGGAATTCCATTCTCTTCACAGATGAGAGCAGGTTCACATAATTAAATCGGAAGATAACCACCAGCTGCCTGCTCAAAGTGTTTTTCTTCCCTTTATCATCTTTTCTAGGGTTTATCTTGAAGAGGCATCTGTTAAGTTAAATACAGAAAACTACCCAAAACAAAACAATTAACAATCAGCAGCTAAACACCCTTTTAAGATTAGAGAATAGAATACAATAGAATAGAATAGAATAGAATTGGACATGCACAACAAAATTATGGGTGTTCCATGCCAACTGTGCAGGAGTAATAAATATACATACAGTGGGGCAAAAAAGTATTTAGTCAGCCACCGATTGTGCAAGTTCCCCCACTTAAAATGATGACAGAGGTCAGTAATTTGCACCAG
>NW_005187420.1:400590-408244 GCF_000239375.1 Pundamilia nyererei
TCTGGTGCAAATTACTGACCTCTGTCATCATTTTAGGTGGGGGAACTTGCACAATCGGTGGCTGACTAAATACTTTTTTGCCCCACTGTATACAGTCTAGAGTAATATATATGAAACAAGAGGAAGCCACACAGTACAAAGGCACACACTGGAGAGCAAAGTGCTCTCCAATGGGGATAGGAATGACAGTGGAAGTGTGTGGAGCAGGGGTGGCCTCAAACCGAGCAAAGAAGGTGTTGGGATTCTCTGCAAGTTTGAGGCTGCTGTTGGGGGTTGGCAGGCTCTGTCCTTTGTAGTTAGTGAGGGTTTGAATAACTCTCCACAAGTGGCAGAGGCTGTTGTCGGTGAGGAAGCCCTCTATCCGCCTGTTTGATAGTCCTCCTCAGGTTGGCTCTGGCAGTGCTGTACAGGGAACTGTAACTTAGCCTGAAGACGGAGTTACAAGTTCTGATCACTCGTCTTCCAAGGTTTTCGATTAGAAAAATCCCAGATGGTTTTAGTCACTGTCACATTTTCTACACAACACTTAATGTAAAAAAAGGAAAGACTGAAAGGATCCAGGTCCTGCTGTTCAAAGATGGACCAGTCTGTCAGATCAAAACAGTCCTGTAGCTGGAGGAGAGCATCATCCGGCAATGTTTAATGACTCAGGTGCTTGGAGGGGTCTGTTTCCTGAGGTGGGTGTAGGCAGGGATGAGGAGCAGAGAGTGGTGGATGGGTTGTCCAAGGTAGGCATGCTTGATGTTAATGGACACATGGTCCAGGGTTCTGCCCCACCCCCAGGTAGGACACTTAACATGGTGGTGGAATTTAGGGAGTACAGATTTTGAACATGCAACAATATGGGCACCTTCTTTGTGAAATTATGTTAAACTTTGATTTTTACAGTTTTTTGGGGTAGAAAAATGAATCGGTCTTCCGTACAAAAAAAATGAAAAAATGATTTATTCACAATTTTTTGTGTTATTTAGAGAGATTTACAAGCTATTTTCGCAATTATATTTCTATTTCACATATTTATGTATTCAGGTGAAGGACAATTCAGTAACATTTTCATGATAAACTCTGTTAAATTACAGTTTTAAAATTTGTTTGTTTTTTTACAGTGTAACATAATAGACATTGATGCATATTGAAGTAAATGGTACACTTTGTTATGGTCTGGGCCAGCTTTCAGGTTTCCCTTCTTTTTTCCTTTCTCTCTTTTTCCTTTTGGCATTCTTACTCTCAGGTAGAGTTGTGGGCTAGCGTGTTCTCATGCATCCACCTATGGCTCCCTCTGCCTCTAACCTGCTTTTGTGTTTTCCTCCCAGTAATTTTATTCTCTCATTTGTTCTACAGTTGCAAGTCAAAAGGCCATAGGTCTCCGTGTTCTTGGATTCCTGTAACTTTGAAGTGTTTACTGGACACTGCCTCTTAACCTTACATTTGCAAAACAGTTGGTCACGACATTTGCAAATAAACTGACTTACATGTAACTTACCTGCCTGCCTACTCTTCACTAAATCATTCTTGTCTTTCTTAGAATTCTGCCTGCCAGCTAGCTGACCCTGTTCAGTAAATCAACAAGCGAGTCTTTAAACTCAAACTACAAACTTTGCAAAATCTCATCATACTCACCTTATTCACTGCTAGCATCTTTTCTCTTCTGGCACATAACTTCCAACCCCACTCATGTAATGAAAACACTGTCCCATGCAATTCCCCTTTTTTGGCAATAAACCCTTTAAAACTCCTGTCAGTTTTCCGGGGTCCAATTTGCAGTTAAATATGACAGATTTGTACTTGCAGCCATTTCCCACCAAGGTGTGTTGTTAGGTCAACATGGATAAGTTCTCACTACAGTCACTTTGCAGTGACAATAATTGGAGTGACTGTTTGAAAGTCACATGTCAAAGATGATACCAAAAGAATAGTTCCATCTAAGCCATTAATTCTAACTTATCCCAGTTTCCCATTGCCAAATCATCAGCTCAACCATCTATAACAGAATCTAGCCCAGTAGCTTTGCCAGAACCCCTCCTGTGTGACGCAGCGGGCCTCACGCATGCGTTTTTTGGAGGTGAGTTGGGTCTCTGCAGGGGTTTCCTCTTACAATGCTCTCTATTTTTCAGTTACTAACCTCAAGCATTTGTCAGTGACTACTCCAAAATCTCACATGTAGTAGGTTTACTAGAAGACTGGACACTCCAGTGGGCAGAATGTAATCTGGTGACCAGCCCAAATGAATCTGCCATCTATTGAGTGCTTTTGATTATGAAAAACTTACAAAACACTTGGGGCCAGTTTTACTAACACATTGGTCAAAACTGGGTAAAACAAAGTACTATCAGTACTTACAAAGACAGCACAGTAACAACATTGTAAGAGGTGGGAACTTAAAGGTGAAAGCAATTAGTTATCTCCAAAATACAAAGCATTTAAACTGTAGTCTGGCTAGATAATCATTATTACCTTGCAGGTTGAACTTTACTTTCAGTTACCATGCCGGGACACAAAATATAAAACCTGATAATCTTCTCGAAGTCTAGTCTATCTCCAGAAACCATCTGAAATGTGACCTGGTTGCGACACCCAGGACACAGGAAGCACAGAGGTTGAGCGTCTTATTCACCAAGCTCATTTAACTGAACCTGAACCTGACTCTAGTTTAGATACCAGGGAAGATGTGTTAGTTTCCCAGAGACAAGCAAATCTGTTACAGCCTCTTCTGTCCCTAGCTGTCCCTTGTCACACATAGCTCTTGATTTTGTATTTGGTTTTTCTGCTTCAGAGGGTAATATAGTCATTCTATCATCGACAGATTTCCTTAGCAATACATTTATACCTAAACTACTCACAGCCATAGAAATAGTAAACTATGTTTTTTTGCTCACATGGAGTCCCTACATGTAATTGTCTCAGATAGAAAGCATCAGCTGTTTTCTCATATTTGGCAAGCTTTTAGTGAGATGCTTGAAGCTAAAGTTAGTCTTAAACTCAGGTTTTCATCCAAGAGCTTGAGGTCGCTTTACACTGTGTCATTTCATCAAAACCCAGCCACTTGAAGCTCCCATCTGCCCTGGAACGAGTATCCATATGATGTATTGACCTCATAAGTAACTGGTCTCTCCATTTGAGATCTCCCTTGGTTACAGGTACAAAATGTGAAAGTCACCTTATTACCGAAAAATGGAAAGAAACAGAACAACTTCGAAAGATCTATAGTTACAAACTAAATATTTTATTGCTATTACAGCTGATAGATGTGTAAGCATCAGAATAGCATCATTTTTAAACATCTCACATGTGTTCACACTGAAAACTAAAAATTTTTTTCAGTGGTACAGTCAAAAGTGTTAATGCATTGTATTAGTACATAGAAAATAATCACATGCCCGCTTTAGAAAATATTGATTTTTGTTCTACAATAAATTAAGCCCTCATTTGAGTGTGAGCGATAGGTGGCAGGGACTGTGCCCATGGAGCACAACCAGGATCAGCTCAAAGCATTTACACAGGTCCACCCTTCTATGTGCCTACTTCTCCCAGGAGGGCTGGTAAGGCACTAAATGGCAGTTCAGAGTACCCAACCTTCTTGGAGTCACTTTTGGATTGCTGAAGAGTATTTTATCAGAGTATAGTACTTTGCCGTCCTCTGTTCTTTGTGGGGGACACTCATGTGGGCAACAACAATGTAACCTGGAGGGGTGTAACTGGAAGGAATTACCTGCTTGATCCGAACCCAAGTGGTGTTCTGTTATTGGACTTCTGTGCCAACCACAGATGGTTGATGCTCATGACGCCATTTTGGAGCATAAAGGTAAACTGGTACACTTATGTACCATTTTGGTACATAAGTGTACAGGCATTTGGACACACTTGGTCATAGGTTGATGAGTGATTTTGTAATCTCCCCAATCCCCCTGACAAGCTGTAATGGAATTATAGTCTGGGGATTAGGGGAATAACTCGTCCATCACTGGTGTTGATGTCACTGAGGTTGTTAAACCACTCTTTGGTGTCAAATTCCTTGGGGTGGATGGGTTTTCCGTTGAATTCCTCTAGGCTCTGAATGCTGTATGGGTTTCCTGCATGGGAATTTGCCCACCAAGTTTAAATGTGGTTTGTGAGCTTAGGGAAGTCATTTAATGACATCCCTTGGGGTATCCTGTCAGGGGTGCTTCAAGAGTATGCAGTGGCTAGCCAATTGCTATTGACTATTTGGTAGATAAAATGAGTTGAGTCTGGGACAAATTGCTACCCTTAGTGGAGAAGTTTGAGTATCTAGGGGAGTGAATGGGGTGAATAGATGGACTGGTGTCCCATTAGTGGTGATGCGGACACTGTACCAATCTGCTGTGGTGGAAAGTAGAACAGAGTGTAAAAGAAGCTGTGCTTTACCTGTCGATCTACATTCCTACCCCTACCTTTGGTCGTGAGCTCTGAATAGTAAGCAATTGAATGACATTTGTATACAGGACACACAGCAAAAATAAGCTTCCTCCAAAGGGTAGCTGCTGTGCTTCCACATCAAAAGAGCAAGTTTAGTTAGTTTGGGCATCTTACTAGGTTGCCTCCTGGATGCTTCCTGGGTAAAGGCTTTGGGGTAGGATGCTACAGGGTAGACCCAGGATACACTTAGAGATTATATCTCATGGCTAGCTTTAGAACACCTTGGTGTTTCTGCGGATAGCTTTAAGAGGTTTCCAGGGGGGTGGGATGTCTGGGCTTCTCTGTGTAGAATGTTGGCCATGTGACACAAACCCGAAGAAGTAGCAGAAAATGGATGCTTTTATATTTTCCACCAAAGAACTGTACAATTTTCATCATATATTTTCTTGCAGAAAATATATTTTAATTTAAAAAGATAACTTGAGTTGTCCAATTTCATCCCATAACCAGATCTCAGTAACCTCCTATGTAAACATTACAAAGTATTAAGTTGTGAAAGGTAAACATTGCTTATGGAGCATGTAGCCACACATCTGAAAGCATATTGATTTGCTCTCCTGATAGTTAGACTGTAGTATAACATCTGTTATCAGGCGTTATGGATGTTTTAACCTCCTATGTGTTAATTTCCAAAGAGAAGTTAACACATAGACTCACATAGCACATATGGATATTTTTTTGCCATTACACATGAGGCAGTCAACACATTTTCCATGGCCATACTTATCTTAGATAATGGATTTGCCATATTAAATTTGGCGTTCATTCAAACTGATTTTTAATCACCATATCTCAGTCAATTTTAGTTCATTGTCTTTTTTGATTAATATTTGCCTTGCCTTGATTTCAGTCCAGCCTTAATCACTTTTGTCAAACAACAGACATTCTGAGATAATAAGAAACAAATGTGCTGAATATGAAGTCTCACTATTTGCATCTGCATTTGTAACTGGACAGTGTTGGAGTTCTAGATCCTGATATTACAGGGTCTGTGTGGTTAGATCAATAGATAGGTAATTTTAATCCCATAAGAGCCTAACTGCGAAAACTGAGTAATATTACCAGCTCTGCTATAAGAAAGCTCTATTGATTGTGTGGTCAATATCAAAGAGCAAATATCAAAGGCTGTGCATGAAGCACCTGTGAGATGGACTGTTTTTCCCAAGCATTTAAAAGGACAAAAAAATGATTACAGTCTATATCTGTTTTTTCTTTCAGCAGTTGATGTTTTCTTTCCCCTGCGCCAGCGTATCCTTGTTTAAGTATTAGGTTTCTGACTCGCATATGGTAGGAATACTATCATAGACATCTATGTTTGATCTGTTCTTTATGCTAAATCGAATAGATCACAAGATGATAAACCTTAAGTCTCTGATTTTGACAACTCCTTATCACACTGTGTAGGCCTGTTTTTGTTTAAATTCTGAGATTTTCTAACATAAGTGCAGATCTGAGATACAATGCTTAGCAAAGAAAGTTTTTAATTTTTACAGTGCTCACAAGACAGCACTGGATGACAAACCCTAGAACAGAGGAACTAAGCTTAGAATGCTGTAGGTAGAAGCTCCTACAAGGGCAAGGGTACTTGAATTCCTAAACTTTTGTAACAATCTCTGTTTAGAGGTGGACCCAAATGCATATTTTAAAGGATGCAAACAAAACACAAAGTGAGTTTTATTTAAGCTGATAGCAAATCCAGGACAAAAATTAAACCCAAAGGTAATAAATCCAAATAATCATGAAACAAATAGGTACTGGGAATACAGATGGGGTGCAAAAAAACCAACAAAAAAACTCAGAGGAGCAAAACAAAGATCACAGCTGTCAATCAGACAAAAACAACTAAGAACACAGATTCTGATGACGAATTAGGGATTGGAAACAGCAGGGGAATGAGATACAGGTGAAAATAACCAAGACAATAAGACATAAGTGAAACTAAAACAATACACCAGAGAAAAACATGTATCACAGTAAAATAAAGATTTCAAAAGACACATACTTTATACAGAGACAATAACACTCTTGTTAAACATGACAACACAGACAATAATAAAACCTATACAGCACGAAGGCATAAACATCAGATGGAGTGAGGAGAAAAAGGGAAACAAAAGGGAACTTTACACACAAGGAATACAAATTCAAAAAGGAACTGAAAACAAATGAACGTATAACAGAAAACAGCAGTAGCAGCAACAGCATAGCATAGAACAGCAGTAAAATGAAACAGTAATCATGAATATGAATCATGAAATAAACAATAATTCAGAACTCAAAAACGCAAAACCCAAGAAACATAGCACATTATTCTAGTGCATTTAGTATTCAATCATATAAATAGACAGAGACAGATAGTATGACATCCCAACATCCTGGACTGTTAATTTCTTTTTTTTTTTTTTATTGTCTGCTTTATACTTTATTAGATGCACTAGAGATTGTGTTTGGGGTGTATTTTTCTCATTTAGTCCAATTGTTGTTTTATTAAAAAACAAAACTACAATTTTTACAATTAAACCATTGCAGTTACAAAATGTAGATTCAGATTATTCTTAGTGGTCCTTTGAGGTACAATCACTTCCATGTGAAGAGCATCTAGTCTTCTGGTTCCTTGATCTCCTTCCTTAAAAGTAATGGCATGGTCAAATACCTGCCTTCAATCTTTTGCTACCTTTTGTAGCAATGATACACAAGATCAAGGCTCTGTTGTACAAATTAAGCTTGATGTTTAAAACGTCCAAAAGTGCATCTGCTGTTTATAGTAAACAGCACAAGTATTTTATACATGAGATATATCCACAGAGTGAAAAGGCACAGGTTGCGATGAATAAACAAAAAAATCCCTACATTTCACACCACACAAGGTATAATTTCTACACAAAAATCATACTGGTGCAAATATTCATGAAGAAACATGCTGAAACAAAGCCCATAACTATATCTGTTGAGAATCTGTCAGTTGGCTTTTTTTCCCCCTTTCAAAGTGGCAGCAGTGTCCAGTCACCTGTGAAGCCAACAGTCCATTTACACATAGTGTACAATGGCTGATTTCATGCTGACCTAGCTTTGCAGTGCACTGGCATGTTCAGCTGCTCTCAAGGGTTAGATGATGCGTTGCTTCCTAGTCCACAAGGGCTTGGAAATGACAGAGCGTCCCTGCTTTAAAAAGAGATAGCCTTCAGCATATCCCACTTTCTCTCTGTGTGTGTGTGTGTGT
>NW_005187420.1:408911-410418 GCF_000239375.1 Pundamilia nyererei
GAAATGCCCTTATTTTATGAAAGGTTAATACATTTTATTGGAAAAAACCCTTGAATTATAGCTGAAAATCTGCACTTCAATTACAGTCTTCATTGTCTGATTTTAAAAAATATAAACATTGTGGTGGTATACGGAGAAAAAATTACAAAAAAGTGTCTGTTTCCACCAAATTATTCACATAACTGTATAGTTCCAGTAAGTCATTGCCAATGGCTCATATCATAGCCAAGGATAGACAGAGTCAAAAAAAAGAAATATAGATCTCCAAGTCACAGAACGAGGTCACTGCAGTTAAAGGATAATGAGGCTTATTACACTCAGGGTCTTATTTTTGTTGCCAAATTAATTACCAGCATCTGGATGCACCTCAAGATCAACTCTGCCCACAAAAAAAGCACTTTTATGAGTAGAAAGTGTATTTTCTAATTGAATCTAAACAATTTTAACAACCTTGTGAGCTATAATTGTGTAGAGCAAATTTGAACTGTTTGGAAAATATAAGTTTCAGTTTGCAGATCCCAAGTAGGGACCCTATGTAAGTATGTAATGTAAGTGCAATGACCTTGCCACAGCCTGTTGTGTATTTATTCATGTTATTGTTTGCACATGGTAATTGTCATCTATTAATGACAGCACAGTACCTTGCTGATACACACAAAAGTGAGATACAGCTGATTAAAAAATGATGGCTTACTATTTAGATGCATCTCATTACCTTAACCATGTTGTGATTGAAACAGATTTAGGTACCCCTCCCGTTTCAGCTATCCCATGTCATCAACCATTGAGTCATTCTGATCTCTCAGTAGCTAAATTGCTTTACCCGTATTAGATTGGATAACTGCTAAAAGACTGTGATTAGGACATGAAACACACAGCAACATGCATTCTGGCACCAGCCACAATTAGTTACACAGTCTGTGTCTAAATATTTATCAAAACAAGTTAAAACATAAAACACAGTGCATCTAAATGTAGCCCCTCTCAGCAAACTGGAACCCAGAGCATATTTGTCATTCTAAGAATCCTTACTTTTGCAAAACAATAACCATTAAAAAACACTAATGAAATGTAACATGGTTGAATTTTTTTTCTTAGTAGTTTTTTTATGTCTTGAGAATTAAAGGTTAATTCTAAATTACTTCATCTGGAATATTTCAATACATAGGTTTTGCAGGATGAATTTAGTTATCCTGCAAAATTTAGTTGATTAGTTATTTAGTTATCTGATCTGTGTGTTCACGTATGTTGCGGACAGCCATAAGTACGGTGGCCCTGAGAGGCCAAACGGACTGCAACTTCAGAAAACACTTGCAAAAAGAAAAATGCTGCAAAAGCACACACAACACAATGGAAATAGGAAAAAAGACAACGGAAATGTTTCTGGGGAGACAATAACCGGACGGACCAGTTGCACGAACCAAAACATGCTAACAAGTGCACTGGGACTGGGAGACACTTCAAAGAAGTGGAGCGGCCAAAGAGTAAACTTTCAAAAGTAAGTTCT
>NW_005187420.1:412474-433326 GCF_000239375.1 Pundamilia nyererei
TGTGTGCTTTTGCAGCATTTTTCTTTTTGCAAGTGTTTTCTGAAGTTGCAGTCCGTTTGGCCTCTCAGGGCCACCGTACTAAGTTTAACAATTGCTCATATTAGATTGAGAAGTGAGGTTTTGTTTGGGTTTGTTTTGTTTTTAATTACCATTATATAATTCTATTATTTTTAATGTCTTAGCCAGGAGCTTTGACTTAGTGCATGGAGAAGAAAGCTTCCAGTCTTACTGGACTTGGTGTTTTTCTTTTTGGTGGAAGTGAGATGCCATCAGAACCAAAAACAGCAATATTTACTAAAGCTGCCAATTTATTTTTTGCACTTCTACAAACAGGAGTACTTTCATCCATGGACAGATGGGGATCTTTATAGTATGGCACCAAGGGGTCCTGAATTTTAAAGCAAAAAATTTCCTCCTCAGTCAGCAGCAGGCGACACATGGTTCCCTAGGTATGTTTTCGTTTAGTGTGGTGTTATGTGCACCTCGGTGCACTGGTATATCTACCATCCGGTTATTTTTTTATTTTTCTCGCTCTTATTAATCTGCTCTCTCCTCTCCGATTTGTCTATAGTGCTGATTGGCTGCAGAGGTTCTTGTTCACACATAAAGTCAGAGAAGGCAGCTTTCCCTGCCCTCTGTCAGCATTATTCCTCAGTCACTTTTAGCAGCTTTATTTCTGTTTTATTAGTTGGTTTTTGGAGTTACCAGCAGTCCCATTTTCAATTTTGATTTCATAAGTTTAATTTGCTAACATTCGTTTAGTGAAGAAGCCTGAACCTGACTGGCTGTTATGTAGGTGTTTTTTCCCTTTTTTCTTCCTGTTTTGATTGTTGTTGCTGGGGCTCTCGTCTCCCTTCTTTGTGTTTAGTCTATGCAAGTACTTATTTTTGTTTTTGACAAAAAAAGAATGAGAGAACAGTTCTCACTGTCACACTCCAAACATGCATCGTGAAGCAAAATATAAAACAGCTGTTGCATTTGTGGTGTTCAGCTCTGGCGTGCTCTTACAAGTGGTCCAAAAAATATTCAGTTTTGGGACAAAAATGTGACTTCAATCGAAGGAAATACTTTACATTGAAATGCCTGTATATCACAAAATGATAGCATTACAAAAGGTCACAAAAGACCCCACTGGGTTTCTGACATAATCTTGGAGGTCAGGACATACAGTCACCTATTCTGATGCTGAGTATCGATCAACTCCAGAAAGCCTGATATGTGCCTTTCATGGCAATCTCTGTAATCGCTCTAGAAGACATGTCTGCTGTCTTGTTGACTGCTTCCTCCAAGGGTAAAAGTGACCCAATTTCACCATGTAATAATACCTCAATTACCTTACAATAAAGAGCTAAGATGCCAGAACTATGAAACTATTACTGGTAGAAATGACATCTGAGAAAGTCATCTTTCACACAACTATTTATTGCGCTCTGTAAATGGTGAACATTTTCCAGTTTTCTTTCCTGTGATCAGATGAAATGATAAAAGATGTGAATAGAAAGCAAAGTGCCTGAAAGCTGCAGCAACACTGCACCTTCACAATAGCAACATTAGTCACATAAAACTGCTGGACAAGTGTTGAAAAAAAAATGCACATATACATGTATGATAGTGCCAAATTTCTAAACTCTGATGCTGCCTAGCATTACAAAAAAAATGTTTCGTGGCTTTTGGAGTGTGGAGTTGTGTCCGTGTCTTGTCACCTCACTCAGCCTCGGAGATAAAAACCCTAATCGGAACATAATTAGGCACAGTCTTTTTGTAGAAGCCATAGGAAAGAAGCATCGCCAGCTAATGTCAATAATTGTGTCACTGCATCCAAGGTTCTGTCTCTGGAAATTACATAACATTAATAATGTGTAATTACAGGGAAAAGATTGAAGTGTCACTGTGCTGAAAGGAGAAATTAAATGCTTCCCAGCAAGAGTGGATGTAATCCTGAGACATGCTCTCAGTGAGGGATGGCTTCATCTGGCTTCACTTGCCTAAATTACAGAGTTTTGTCGAGTCATTCTTGATATGCGTTTGTGGTCGCTCAGTTACTTGATTTCTTGATGTCTGACTGACTGATATTGTTTCACTTGTAGTTGCAGGCTGTCAACAATATTTACGAGTTACAGGCATTATTTATGAGCACCACAAGGAGTAACAGCCAGAAAGATGTGTAGATGATTCAGTCCAGTACATTTTAATTGTTTACAACACCCAAAAATATTTTAAAAGGGGGCTTTTTAGGCTCGTGTTAAGCTCAATATTTTTATTCTTGAGCTATAACAAAGTTTCTTTGCATGATTCTCAGTTCCAAATAATCCTCATTTATCTGTGTTGAGCTTCTTTCCCTTTAAGGGCATCTTCATTTTAAGAAAATTTTTGTGTGATGTGCGCCTCTCATGAAACTAATAAGTCTGTGTGCCCACAGCAAATTGTCCACACAGAGCCTGGTGTTCTTGTGTTTACAGTCAGATGATACAATTCACACCAATCCAAGACAAGTGGATACTTGCAGGTTTTAACATGGCTTTTTCATAACCATTTAATCATGAAACGTCCTCCACTGATTACTTACATTGAGACAATTAGTTTTTGTATTCAGGTTTTCTAAAATACGAAATATCTGTTGGACATTTCTGTAAGATAAACACCTAATAATACACCAAAATCTGTATTTTGGTGTATTATTTCTGCCAGGATGAAAAAGACAGAAGAAAAAACAAAACAAAAATAATTTAATTTTGAAAGAATTTTGTTTGTTTGTTTGTTTGTTTTTAAATTTTGAAGAGAGCCGTGCATGTAAATGCATCTACAGCAGTCTTCTGTATTTCTGTTGGATAAATATTGATGCTGAGTGTGAATTGTGAGTTTTGTTGTTTAACTGATAGGACTCCAAAAAGTACTAACCTACTGAGGTTTGGATAAGCAAGCATTTTGAAGCAATGCTTAAAGACAACTTTGGTATATATTACAAAAATAATTAAAAAGAAATTGTTTAATATAACAGCAGTATATGTAAGAGGCATGCTATAGTTGTCTCTGTGGAGAAAAAACTGTCCTCTAGTCTCTGTTTTAAACTTGTAGCAAAACATTTAGAGATCTTCTTGAAGTAACTTTCTCCTCACAACAGTTCGTATTCAGATGATTTTTAACTAAGCCAATTCATAAATCTGTATTTCTACATGATAAGCCATTCTGTTGTGGTTCCTATTAAATGTGCTGGCTGTCTTGTGCTTTTGTGTTGCCCTCTGTGTTATCCTGTCTGTGTCATCATGTTTAGTAGTACCCTGGGAATATACCGAGCACAGCTGTGTCATGTTCCAGCTCCAACATGGTGGACTTGATCTCACCGTCCAAAACAATGCTGGAGATTGTGCCAGTCTTGTCACAGGGGAGTGCATTTCAGAAGCATCCCAGAGGCAGCTCTCCACACCTGCACAGAGTTGGGGAGGAGGTCAGAAATAGAGGCGCTGTTTAATTTTCAAAATAAAGGACCCATGCAGACTAAACACGCCACTTGTGAAATGTTCCTGGTGTGTTCTGAACCTATGCAAGCATAACTGTGACATAAACAGTGTATTCTATTTGTTAGTCTTTTGCCCCAGTCTTAGTAAATTGTCTTTTTGTTACTTCATGTTTTATTTTGAAAGTTGGTCATCTCATGTGTGATTGGTTGAGAACATTTCCACAATCATGCTTTACATAGGAAATTATGACCTTTTTTTGGACTGAAAAAGCTATTTTTGGTGTGCACCAACTGCCAAACAATGCACTTTTGTTTGATTTTGTCACATTTTTCCATATAAGATTGGTCATTGTAGTTTTTGCTTTAATGCTCTTTTCAGACAGGTAAATCTCCAAGGCAGGTAAACACTGCTCAATCTCTTTGTGATTGTAGACAATACACTGTAACACCAAAGCTGGGTTGAGGCTGTTATTGATCCAAGCTCATGGACACTGATAATGTTTTTTTTCCTGAACGCTTTAGAGAGCACTTTAGAATTTAACAATGATGCCATACACTTCAAAATCATAAATATCTCAGTGATTTAAATAAGATGGGTACCACCAGTCACTCCCCACAGTGATTTTCAGCCCCATATCTGGATCTGCTGATTCTAATTTTATGAACCTCAAGGTGTGATACATATGCAGGTTTACTTTGTGCTGTGCATTAAAGTACACATTACATTTGTTTTGTTTTTTTTAAAAAATATTCGTTTGGAACATTTTTTTGTTTCACTTTGTGGCTTTCTGTCAGATCCTGCAACCTAATTTAGTCCAATTTAATATAATCAGATTTGAACTAAAGTAATTTAATAATTTAAAAACAGCTTATCAATATCAGCTGAACTGTATCACCTCTAAAATGCACGGGTGGCGATACAAAGGATACGCATTCCTAATACAAATCTTAAACAACAGACACATGGACGTAGTACTTTCTGATCATCATGCAACTAGCCAACATACCCCAATTGCATATTCTTTCTAACTATCTGGTTTTCACAGTTATTTCTTTTGTGAATCAGACTACTGCTCAAATAAAACAAACAACACACCTGTGCATTGGTTTCTTGCTCCAGACAGAAGAACTGAAGACAAGATAGTTTCGTGGGTCACAATAATCAATTGTGAAAAAAATCTACCTTATCTGCTGACTTTTACATTTAACTTTTAATGACTAAAGCACCTGTTCAGAATCAAAGTGGTTGCCAGGACTTTTGTGTTGCATTGCAAAAGCTCTCCAGCTCAAACTAAAGGTACCTGTATATTTTCTGGTGGCCTAATTACTTGCAGTGGGTAAAGGCTGTGACCTCATCATTGTTATTAGGGTGCAGATATTTCTGCATACTTTGGTAAAAACAAAGGCTAACAAAAGATACACAAAGGTTAAGGATGGAGGTAAAACATATATAATGGATGATCAACACAAATAAATGATGAACCCCGCCCCCCAATAATTAACTTCCAAAACAAGGATGTAGTCATGGGTGTAATATTGATTCGCTTTCTGGCGTGTTTTCTAGCTGGAAATGCAGCTTTCTTTTTATACACACCCACTGTTTTCTGTTATCTATCTCTCATTTTGTGTTTTTGACAATGCTATCATAGATATAATTCAAAGCCCTATGTGGCAAAAGTACACCTGCTCCCTCAGAAAGAGCAGCACAACAGCATCCTTGGAGAGCTGCTCTGCCACAGAGAAAGCTCCTGAGAGGGCGAGCACTGATAAATCTCACACATTTCCTCTGTGATGTGAGAGAGACCTAAAGAGGAAGGCACTTCATCACCGAGAAAGGCTCTCTCCGATCTGCCTTCAGCACTTCTTGCCTTAATACAGAAGAGGAAATGGCACTAATAATGTTTTCGGGCATGTTTGGTTTTGGGGAAATGGTTTCATATATCAGTTTCATGGGAGATGGGGGAAGGGGTTGCTGATGTGGATGCCTGATTACAACAGGAAATGCTGCGTTGAAGAATTTCCCTTTTTTTCGATAAGGTCTCTGAATTATCCTTGTTGTCTCTTTTATTACCCACTGCAATATGAAATTTCACTTGTCTGCTTTCTATGCTTTTTTATGCCTTTTTATTTTTGACAGAATCATAAAACATTTCAGCACAATGGGATTTTGAGAGGATTGCCAATATTTGCGCTGACATGTCTCCTCCAAAATAGCTGTTTTCAAACATCATGCACCACACACTGATTTGGAGAAAAGCTCCTGTTAACTTTATTGTTCTGTTTATTTTTTGAATCAAATGGCTCTCCGGTAACATTCTCATATACTTGTAAGGATTTATCAAATATATACAGTGTGATCCTGCTCATTATGTGACTCTGCTGTGGTGCAGAAACTCCAGGAGGAGAAGTCTTTGTCAGGAGTTTTGTTTCTCATTACCCAGAGGGCTTCAGCGCTCCATATTTCTTCTGCAGCAAGTCCCCAGGTTATACCAGTGTTATTCCTTTATTGCCTTCCCCTCCCTCCCAACTAAAAAACACCGTTGGCATTGATTAAGGTGCGCTAAGAACCTGCTTATGTGTTTAAATTATCTGTGCCTAATGCTTGGGGCAAGCGTTTGCAGCAGTGCCCTGGGACCGCATTATTCCTGTGATGGAAATTCTTTGAGGATCACAGCTTTGCATCCTATTTGGTTGCATTGCCGTGAGAGATGCCACAGGGCTAGGAGGCCATTATAAATACAGTGATTAATTCTGAAGCTTTGATAGATGGAGTAAAAGGAGATCAAAAGTACAGAAAGAATCCACGATAACATGGATTACATTGTTTAGGCTTACACTGTTTGGATCTTAAAGCTCTCTATATGCTCAAAGAGCCTCATATTAACACTTAATGTCGAAGAACGTCAGCTTGCCTTGTATAATTTTGCAATTTCAAATCATTGAATGCATTGCAGTGAGCCAGATTTCTTTGTTAACTCTAAACTTAACAGCACTCTTAGCTCTGTAGAGCTGAAACATCCCAAAGAATGTAAAAGAAGTACAATTGCCTTTTATTTCTGATATCCTAATGAAGTAATGAGGTTTTATACAGTGGTCCCTTGCTATAACGCGGCTCATTTTTCGCTGCCTCGCTGTTTGGAGTATTCTTTTTTTTTATGCAATTTGCATGCTTTTTTTTTTTTATTAATAACATCTATTTTTACAGCACATTGTGTTCTCTGTCCTGATTGGCTATAGACCATTGCCAACCAATCTCCTCCGTGTCGTGTCTCCTCTACAGTAGAGAATGCGTTCATCTTGTCAAATTTACATAAATCTTCAGTTGCTAGCAGTGTGACTCTGAAGTGCTGTACTGTGTGTTTATAAGTTTTCTCCCCAACAAACATATTAATGTCGTTAATACTGTCAAAGGCACCTGGAGTAGCACCCAAAAGGCAGAGGAAGATGCTAACCATCGCAAAAACAGTTCTTGGACAGGCTAAAGGAAGGTAGAAGTTCACAGGATTATAAGGCGCATTAGGCAAAACAAAACAGTCAGATAAGTCAAACTCATTCTTCTTGCTTCCTCTACTTCCGTACCATTGATTCATTAATGTTGAATTCTCTCGCAGCTGCTCTATTCCCATGTTCTGGACCCGAAAAAAGGGTTTGATCTTTGGTTTCATTCTATAATACTGGACTTATTTTCCTACGAAGGTTTGAACTTTGAGAGTGTTTAAACAAAAGAGAAAAGTGTGAAAATATCCATGCCTGTCTGAGAAAAGTGTATAAAGTGTGTAGTGAAAACTACCAGTGTCCATAGCACAGTGAAAGAAAAGTACTTTTTTTCTCAAGAACCTAAAACAGAGCTAAAATGGACATCAATATCATTGCAAATAAAAAAATTAAATCCATTCATTCATTCATTTTCTTCAGCTTGGGGCAAGATATAGAATACTCTTTTGACAGCTAACTGGTTTTTCGCAAGGCTAACACAGAGACACAACCATTCACAATCACATTCACAACAACAAACTGAGAGTCACCAGTAGGGATGGGTATTGATAAGATTTTCACGATTCCGATTCCATTTTCGATTCTGTTTAACAATTCAGTTCTTTATCGATTCTCTTATCGATTCTTATTTTTAAAAAAGGAGAACACTAAGGTCGATCAGCTTAGAACTTTGTTTTATATCTTCTCTTTGAACAAGATAGAAATTTAGGCGTAACATGGCCTTACAAACCCAGCAGTGAGATCTTAAGAGATCCAGCCTACGGCTCTTCAACGTGGTGTCACAGGGTCCCCAGGAAAAAAAATTGTAAATGTAAAATAATAAAATAAATATTCTTCTGTAGCAATAACAAAGTATAACATAAATTATTCAGTAGCAATTACACAAGAATATCCAGTAATGTCCCTGCCTACAATTAAACACATTCACTTACTGAAAATCGGGGGCATCTGCTGTGGCAAATAGGTCCAAGCCTTTGACCACAAACTTAGTCACTGCTCGGTGACATTCGTCTATCCTGGCCTGAAAGGAGACGCTACAGGTAGACTGCAGCGACAACTGCCAGCATCTGAGCCAGACTCTGTCTGTCTCTCTCATCGTGGTCACCTAAATGCACAGTAATGGCAGATTTTGTAATAAGGCAGATCGCGCTAACATAATATGCACTGTTAGTTGATTATTTACCTGCCGCATTAACGGGAGAGCACGTGCAAACGTTACCGCTGCTGCTGGGTTGAGATTCACGAGTCCGGAGCGGAATTAAAAACACAACATTCATTTAAGGTCATCGTGTGTTTTGTGAGCAAATGCTTTTGCATATTCGTATCGTTTCCTCCCTTAAATGAAATATCTACTTTGCAAGTATTGCAAGTTGCCCTGTTGTCATCCGTTCTCGTAAAGTATAACCAAACTTTTGAGCGTTTGAGCCACTTAGGCACCCTGCCAGGTAAATGACGCTCCACAACGTGGTGACGTCATTCGGGGTGACTGGAATCGATAAGGGGATTGATTGCAAAAATGGCAAACAATTCCAAGGAATTGAAACAGTGGGAACCGGTTCTCAACAAGAACCGGTTTTCGATACCCATCCCTAGTCACCAGTCAATATTCAGGAATTTAGACTTTTGGAGGAAGTCAGAGAACACAGGCACAAGGGAAACATTTGGTGAATTTTAAAACCAGGATGTTTTTGTGGTGAGGCACTAACCACTGCAGTACTGTACTCACAATTAACGACTCAATTAATTTAACAGATTGTCTTATTAATTTATGAGCAACAGTTTACTGGAAGTTTGCTGTATTTGCTAAACGACTGACAATCACACCACATAATTCCTTGACAAGCTTACACAACAAATCATTTGTCATTAATGTGAAACTATTGATAACACCAATGTTATCAATTGCCAACCTAATAGACAGGGGTTAAAGTGGGCTGGAATTTGGAATGGCACCCCATCACCTTTATTTGTAATTTGCAAATAGTCAGGTTTAACATATCAGTCGACAGTATTTAATGAGTTATTCTTTTGGTAATCTGTAGCCAGATGTTACTTCTAGTGACAGCATGGAGATATTTGCTCAGTATGTGACAACCCACTCCACACTGCCTTCCTTTAAGCCTGTTTGTGTGGCAGGCCTCATCTGCAGGTATTGGAGGGCTGGTATGGCTCGTTTCCCATCAGTGACACTGGCAACACCTGGGCCTAGTGTGCCAGCGCTCTATAAAGGCCCTCAGAGCTCAGTTGCCGAGTAGTTTCCCTCCCTGAGACACTTTTTTGGACTCAGTTGCTCTTTGGTTTTGCACTAAGCAACATTGCATAAACCATTCCTTCACCCATGCATTACACCACCAATTAGACACTCTACGGTTAGTTCTTTTCCTTTTCAACAAATACGACCAGCACATAAACAGGTTGTGCGGAGTTTGTCACAAGATGCGTTGATGTATGTTTTCCAGAGATAGAAGAAAAATGTTAATGTTCAACACTGATTGAGAAAGATGCAAGAATGTTCTTATGTGAAATCTTTGTTCACTGTAAAGATTTTTAATCACACGGTAGATGATATTTTGCTAAATTATGTTTTTGTAAATAAATGTCATAATGATTATTAGAGTCACTCACTAAATTCAGCCTTTTATGCAAGATTTTACTATCTAAGTGTTGAAATCAGTCAGACAGCTCATGTAATATCTGCTTACATCTTCTTGTATATAGTTGGTAAATTCCACAAAGAGCAGTGGATATCATAGTAGCAGCGCAGGTCAACTGATCACAGCCTGTACAAAGGAAAATCTATTAGAGCTTACTAAACATTCTTTTCCCCATCCCCAAAGGTAGGGTCCTCCCACCTTCCAAATCCCACTTTAACCCCTTAGATAGGGGAATATATTGTAATGTGGCCTCTTGAAATATCTTAATATTCATCCTTATTTTTTTCCTCTCGAGCTAGTGAGTAGAACAATAAGGATGTGCACTATATACAGGTAAATCTTTTTGATGGAGTTCTTTGGAAGAACAACTCTGTAGATGGAAAATTCATATATCCTTAATTGCATAAAAAGTATATGACCCTCAAATACTACTTTGTAATAAATGTAAATCTATCTTGTTCTCAGAAAGAAATTACCACGCCAGTCACACGTCTCCCCTTCTACGGGACACAACATTAAACACAGCAAAGTGGAATGAAACAAAGAGCCTAATATCCTGAGCTTCTGTTTATTAATTAATTTACATTTTGCATGACATTTAACTAATTTATTTCTTGAGAAAAAAAAGCAGAGTTGCAGTTATTAAAAATTCTTGCCAGGAGTGAAATAATAGGGGAAATTCGTTTACAGGCCCACAGAGCATTGGTCAGGTTTTTGCTGTAATTGTCCTGTTGAATTGCACCTCTCTGCACCACCTGAGCCCTGATGCTGTGCTGCTGGAAAAAAAAAGAAAAGAGAGAAGAACACAGCAAGGAAATTAAAAAAAATTGACATAACCTGCAAGGATCTGCCATATAAGCCTGTTATTATAGTGTAACAACTCTGCCTGAATTACCTTTACTTAAGTGTCATTTCACTGTCCTAATTTTTAGTCATCGGTTGCTGTATTATTCTTGATAATAAACAATAATATTTGCTTTTCATCTGAGAAATTAAATCAAAAATAATTAAATGCACTCTAATAATTGGATTAAAGGAACCCCAGGAAAGAAACTAAATCAATTAGCTGGCCTTGACTTATTTTTACACATCACATCTTAAGACAACTGCGATAATTCACTCTCGGGACATTTCCAGGCACACATGCCAAAAAGGAGCCTAACAAGTACAAAAGCTAAACAGTCAAAGTTAAAAACACTTTTGAACATAGCAACTGTGCATCTCTAGTGCTTCTGCCATAAGCCAAACATTCAGATCTCACAGGGATGCTGAAGAGATGATTCTACCCACAGGGCGCACTTGATCCCTTCCATCAAACAAGTGTTTGTTCATTGAAGAGGGGGAAAGTCAAACAGTTCCATATCTTTTTAGCTCTAAGGACTACATAAAGGTGAGCTGTAAAGGCAGTTTTCAATAAATACCACGCGTTGGGGGATTATTTTCTTCAGCTTAGCTAAAAATGATGTGCATCTTGGATCTGTTTATTTATAGTGAATCCTCTTAAAGACTGCTTCAAAAAAATCATACAGTTTTATTTAGACATAACACATCTTCTCGATGCACTGCACTGTTTCAAGAATGACAGGTAGCTTTTAACTCTACTTACTTGTATTCACATTTAAATACCTTCCATCATTTTTCATTTCACCTTTTAAAAATCTTGGTTCTCGGTTCAAAAACATGTGAAAATTGAAAAGCACCAGGAGCTGAAGGAACAACACGAGTGGATGTGCAACATAAAGTCCAGAGTGATCCCAGTGGTAATAGAAGCATTAGGACCTATAACCCCCAAACTGGAAAAATAGATAATAGACAGAATATTAGAGGTTTATTTCCTGTCCACAAGAGTGCTCAGAACCTTAAAACTCTTAGATCCCATTGTAGAGAACCTGAGCTTGAGGAACACACACAAGCCCCACTTGGGCTAATTGGCTGTTGGTCTGGAACAAGAACATCTAACATTGGCAGCACAACGTTAGCGGTTTGAGAAGAGCGCATCATAAGCTATATTGTCTGTATGCGCTTGGGTATTTAGCTTGGTGTTGAAGTCTCTACGATAGTTTTGGTCCTTTCCTCATCTCTGTACATGTATATGCCTCATTTGTTTCACTCAGTGTCACAGTACAGCAGGTAGTGGAGCAAGCTCAGATTCAGAGAGGAAGATAAAACGAGATGAACAAGGTAAAAATTTTACTGAAGGTGATGACAGGGACAGCGACAATTAGTACATGGCTTTGCCGGTAACCAATTTTTTATTCTAAATCTTGACATTGTGGCGCTATTCTGGATCCTTTTTCATGGATTATGTAACTTTTTTTTTTGGCCCTTCATCTGACAAATCATTACCTTCTGTGTTCCAGGACCTCCTGATTTACAAATTAAGGACTTGATTTTCCACTTTCTACTGAGAAAGATACACTTGGGCAAATCTGGACTGCTGCTGTGTCTCCTTCCATAAAGCAACAGAGCCCGTGAGTGGTGAAAACTTCAGCAGAGGGATACAGAATAAATGAAAGGTTACATCTGAACCAGTAAGGCATGAAGGGATTATTTTTCACGAAAAGAAAGCTGTATAAATAAAAAATGTTTGATGAACAGATCTTAGTTTTTAGGAGTTAAAAGATGTCAGGAAAAAGGAAACCCCACAACATTGACATCACTGTCAAAAAAGAACAAAGTTGCCTAATTTTTAATATTGCAAATGTAGGCTTGAGAGATTAACCAAAGCCTAAAACTATTAAATAATCTTAAAACACACATTTTACTTACATAGTTACTTTTAGTTATGTACATGTTATCTCGCAAGGATGTTGAAGATAGAAAATAATATGCATAATACAAATAAAAAAAAAAATACATTACAGTATAGTGTGGGAACTTGCCAGAGCCCTGGGTAAATGTGTCAGAAGAGAAGGCAAATTCTTAACTTAACTGATCTATGGGCACTCCTTTTCTGTATATTTGCTAATCAATACCAGACACTCAGTGCTTGGGGAAAGGATTAGGCAATAATATACACCAAAATATATTATTAACAAATGCACAGGTACAGACTTGACTGGATAGAGTAAAACATTATGATCATAAAGATACAACTCCTGAGATGTTGCCACTTTAAGTGCCATATTTTATTTATGCTTATCACCTTTACATAAAGGAGTATTGGAAAAACTTGCACATGGTACTGTTATTAAACACTAATGTATTAATACTATTACGCACAGTCTCACAGATTAAAGTAGATCCTCACACAAAACAACTTGTCAGTATGTTCTATTATGCAGTGTGCAGTAGGACACCTCCAGTTACTGCCAAGGTCATGCCTGTATGAGAATGCCTGTGAACACAATGTTGGCGAGTCCTTGAGACCCATCCTTAATAAGCTATAAAATAAATGAATAAATACACCCAACCCCTCTTGCCTTTTGTCCCTGCCATGCAGCTACTATTAACATGATTTTCCACCTTACCCTTTTGGTGATGCCTTGGGAAAATGTGAGTGCAATGTTAAGAGTGATGTGACAGTTACTGTGAATCCAAAGGCAGGAAGGGTGGAGTGAGAGACGGAGACACATAAAAAGGGGAGGGAGAGAAGGATTGCGGGACGGAGACTTCTTCCAGAACATAATTTGTATGCGTAGCAGTTGTCATTGTAGTCAGCAGGCATCACTGCAAATTCCCCACATTTGTTCGCCTTTATAGTCAAACAGGCTTCTTTTGCATCACATTAAACAATAAAGTTACACAAGAATACTTCATAGGATTTGAGGGGAAAAAAGATAAAAATAACTTCAGCAGGTTAATCAAGAGTTTATCTGAAATAACACAAAAGATATTTGACCAAAGTAGAAAAGTGAGGCTACATCATTCACAGAGTATTGACTTAATTAAATCCAATCAGACTTTATTGGAGGTTAAATTCAAATAAACATAGACTGAAATGCGAGATAATGGAGACGGAACCAAAACAAAAAGGTGGTAAGTTCTCATTATTTGAATAAAGAGATGGAAAGAGAGCAGAAATTGGTTCAGCCTAGCGTTTTATTTATGGGGACACAAAGGGGCACACAACCGGGGCTGGTTTTGGTGCCTTGGGCAATCCTCTGCTACACTTCAACTACACAGACATACAGAACCATATATATATATATATATATATTTGAGAAAATAGTATATTACACAGTACATAGATATTTTTTAGTTGAACAGGCCTACAGCAAAGCATATTTGGGAGGAAAAAACTTCTCTTCACGGAAATCTAAACTCCACACAACATAACATATAACATTTAGCAGTTAAAAATCCATGCTAGGTTTTAAAATTGTCTTTATTAGAGAAGACACGATGAATGTACTATAAAATGTTTTCTGTGATAAGAAACTACTGTGCCTTTTTACCATATTATTTTAATCATGTTCCACGTTTATCTATTACAGCCTGACTACTGACTCCCACATGACTCAAGTTAGTGACGCACCAGTGCACATACAATATTAATGATATTATAGTCTGTTACTGTGTGGGTTATATTATAAAATTTGCCATGAATATCAGGGATTTTGTTATTCATATATGATTCTTAGTCAGACTAAATGAGTGAACCCATCGCTGGGTCACAATTTAAGAAGAAAGTTATATGATAGTCAGCCTGAAAGAGTGTCCACCTTCAGTCTGATTGTAGCCTCCTGTCAGTATTAACTGCAGGGAGCCTGTATTTCAGGAGTAATGGCAAAACATTTCTTCTTTCTTTTTCACACCCACACAGTTGGCCAATTCAAAAATGTTCCCTACCTACAACCCTAATTATTACACACTACAGCTCTAAATGCAATGTACTGCTTGGGAATATTTACAGTAAAAGTGATAAGCATCATGAGGTAGGCCTTACATTAGTGCCTCCCCTTGAGGCTCTGTCTCACTTGGTATTGTGGTTAAATATTAGCTAAGTCAAGGCACTTATTCTTGAATAAACTAGAGTTTAATTAAATTACTTGAAACTAATTGACACACAGCAAACCTGGGGCCAGGTGGGTTTCTGTGTTAGAGTCATGGTTGATTTCTAGGTTTTTAGGCAAAATATAATTAAGCTGTTGAGTACTGTGCTGTGCATAATGTTTGCTAGGGACGGGGAAATTCCAGGTACTTGTGCAATGTGTTCAGTACAGGCCTACATCTCGTCTTTGCTGCAGGCTTCCTTAAAGGGCAAATCTGGCCATCAATGCAGCGTCCTCTCCTCATCTCCGCAGTATCGTATTAATCAGTAGAGGCATTAAATGTAGCACATCCTATCAGGTAGCTCAGGGTGATCTATCAAGGAAGGCGACAGCACTTACTTCAGCCTGGTAACTATTATTGGGTATTTGAGATATGGTATTAGTTCCTGTTACCACTTCTTCCTCTAGCCTTCCTTTAAACCGGATCAGGCTGTGAAGTGGAACGTTGTGTTTTGGTCATGCCCATGTAACTTGTTTGCACAGCAAATCAATGACCACACATTCAAACAAACATGATCGCCAAGCAAATATTTAAGCATACAGAAAGACTGTAGGTGGGTCTACAGCTCTGAACATACAATCCCAGAAACCCAGGAATAATTAGTTTACTGTGCTGTTTGCCTTCTGATTTATCGTGAGCCCAATAATACCACCTGTCACATCGGTTGAGGGAAGAAAGGCTTTGAAGCTTTAAATCTTTGCCTATGATTTAAATAAGAAAAGTCAGTTGTTGGTACTGTTGGTTTCTGCCAGACATACTTGTGAGCCTATTTCAAAAGATAACAAGGATATTGAGGTTATTTTCTTTTTTAAAGCGAGCCAAAACATGTCAGCCTGAGTTTGAATATTGCACTACAGTCTAAACTACAATTATCTTGGTTTAAGGATCAGAGCAAGCAAATATGTAAAGACCTGTCACAAAGGGACAAAAAAGATTTTTCTAAAGTATGAGAAACTTGATTGTAAATTTGTGAGGAAAACCAAGGACATAAAAGGTGACAGATTTAGTCTGGGTTAGTTTTTGCTGATTGTCACCATTCGACATTCATGGCCCTTCATGTGATTGGTGCCAAGTGCTCTGGGTGTGTGATAGCAGCCGGCATGTGGTGAATGTGCTCAAAAATATTCACAGGCTTCTAGATTGGCTACTACTGTGAGTGGGCTTGCAGGGGTGAAAGCCTGGGATTGATTACAATTGTTAATCAAGAATCAGTTCCATACACTTAAAAGTGCACTTAATCGGAGAGCCAATTGTCCATCAACTCCTGGACTTCACCCGCAGTAAGGGGACTAGATGGTCACTTTAAGTAGCTTTCTCTCTACTCTTCATGGATTCATTAATGAAAACATATTTACCATCATTAGCTCTATTATTAGTAAGTATAGAGATATGAGAAATAATAAACTTTCAAAATAATTCACTATATTTCAGGTGTATTTTTTTATTGCTTTAGAATTGTATCCTTCAGTCACACTATATGGGAACACTTGACTGCTCTGTGTACTACCATTGGAGTTTTTGATAGTAAAAATAAGCTAAATAAACCCTAATGCTTATTGTATGAATATTCTATCAACAAATCAGTGAGTTAAGTGATAGATTTTCATTTTGGGGAATATTTATTTCTGTTGACAGATAGATTCATTGATACTATAGTGAAGCAGCAATTGCTGTTTAGCATTTAGCATAGCTCTACCTGTAGATTACACAGACAGCAACTTACACTTTAATGTGTTTTGGTTTTACAGAGAGTTAGGAATGGGAATATTTCCTGCGTCTTGTTGACTCTTAGTCTTTACACAACAACCACATATGAGACTATAATAATAATAATAATAATAATAACAATAATAATAATAATAATAATAATTATTATTATTATTATTATTATTTATTTTTTTCCACTCTTGTAACACTTATAAACAAAAACAAAACAGTTTTTAATTTTTCAGAGTGTTCTTTCTAACTCTTCAGTATAGATTCAGCTGTTCCCTAGAACCTGCTACTGTTACTCAGAACAATAACAGAAGGTTAGGCACATGTACAGCAGTTTAGGAAACAACTTGTTTCAATAAACAAAACTCGAGTGGCTGACCTTTATTTAATTAGAACCTGACAGTAAGTGGCTCCTCCTGAGCCTTCATGAATGTTTAATCGAAATGCTGACTCTCCTTCTGTTTCACAACAGCCTGCTTCCCCTCTGCACACACTCATAGTGTACACTAGATGCAAATCTCTGCAACACGTCTCCTAACATAAGTACACTAACTACCCTGCGCTTTGCATTGTTAAGCAGACAACTGGTAACTGCCATCAATAGACCTTCAGTAGTGGATTTGCCCAGATTTTACTGTTTTTTTCCAAAACATTACCATCTCAATTAAATTGTTTGTGTATAAAGTCAGCAGACACATGGATGCTGTAACCACTGGTGAAACATGCTTAATGATGGCCAGATAGTAGGGTGGGAAAAAACAAGTGAAAGGTAGAAACAATAAGAAACATGCATTTTTAAATGTTACATTTGCTGTCTATTTAGTGTTACATAATCTGATATTATTTCAAGTAAATGCTATTAATACTGTAGTAAAAACAATGCTGGAAAAAATTACAAATGAAATCGGAGGTCTCAGCCATGCTAGCATCCATGTTAAACACCTTCTTTGAGCATACTAGCATTTGCTAATTAATCACATCTTTGATGACATCCCATGAGACAATCGTGGCTGCTCACATCTGTAAACTCTAGAGGAAAGGTGAACTTTCAACCCCTGCAAAGACCTTAAAGACTTTACTGGACTTTTTTATATGTAACATATAGTTTTTTGCTCTCCTTGAATAGTTTAGAGAAATACTTCTATAGTATGTGTCATGAAGTGCAAACCCAAAAGAGTGATTTCATTTCAACTCACTTTTACAGGTTCCCTCCCGTGCTACTAGGTGCTTAATAGATGGTAGCCAAATCACATGAGAACAGGAACACTGAATGTTAAGTTGGCATTCAACTTGACATTCAAGATGGGTTGATTGTTTAGTTATGATTGGTATACAGCGGGGTTTAATCAATAGTTACAATAGCTGTGTTAGCAGAGTCACCCATTGTATTCCTTTTTTTTGTAAGGAGCTTTCTTCTTTTTTGTTCCAGGCATTTAAGTGACATGTGCACATCCACACAGAGACTCTGAATTGTAATAAAGCCATAGTAGGTTAAGAGATGAACAGGTTACCTGCGCAGTGTTAAAAGGATCCAACCAAGAAATAAATCTGCATTCTCTATGAAGTCATTTATTTCCTTTAATTCCTAATGATTCTCAAAATGCTCTCACTAGTCCAGCGGCAGGTGTTTACATCCCAATGGTGCCGTATGCTTTCTCTGGCACATGGCTTACCTCCTTTGGACTCTCCCAACATGCACTCATAAACAAACCAAAAACTGGTCAAGGTCTCAGAAGAGTGAGGATATGGGGTAGAACTGCAGGGGATTTTCACACATGTGTGCATCTGGTCTCCCAGCACACACGCTGCATACCCTGCAGGATCAGTTCTAGTGTAGCAGAGAATGCAAACTGCGAGAAGAGGCATTTATAGGGCGCAGGTGGGCCTTGGAGTGTCTGAACATCATTAAAAGATGGATTGGGTCATAGGTGATTGAACCATTCCCTAAGGTTGCAAGCAGGGACAATGATAGAGAGAAAGTGCAGAGACTGATGGAGGATTGTATGATGCAGTAACAGGCTGCTGTGGGGAGTTAGGTCCTGCTGATCAGGTTGAGGAAGGGCACAGCAGAGCCTCAGACTGGAAGTAAGTGGTAGGAGCAAGTGGTCATGGAACTTGAGAATGGACTCAGTGGGTAATACGTGGTGACTGAGCAAGCACGACATCCAATGTGCAGACCACAGATGCTGACTTACTTTAAAAGCAACTGAGACAGAATTCTCTTTTCCTCAGTTTTGCAGACAGAAATACAATATACATTTCTACTCCCATAAAAGCTTCATAGCTGGCCTTAATCCATTCATATCACCATAAATGGTATTAAATACATTAGAAATGGTACACTAGGGAGCATCAATAAAGCACAACACAAGTTTAATCATAAGCTGGTTTAATTCCACAATGATGAATATGGCTCTTTTGATTCTTAATGACATTAGCAAAATTGACACATCATTTCTAAGCTTGAAAAATAGATTTTAAACTCATTTTTCATAACTTTATATCTTAAAATCATCTTTAGAATGGCGTTCTTCTGGTTACAAACCACAGGTAACTCTATTTTGTTATTTTGTTATAGATAGGTTCATGTTTACAATTTTGAGAAGGTATGTCCTACAGGCCATTTTGAACCTGGGAAAAAATAGAAAAACACTTATTAAAATCTCCATTATCATATAAACTTTAACAACATTTAGTTCAGATATGTTCGATGTAGAATCTGCACTAAATCCCAATACATGTTGGATACTAAAGTTTAATGACATAAAGTTTTAAATATACATTTTCAACACAGTATCACGGCAAAACATGTAATAGACATGCCAGTCTATCATGTTCCTTTCATGCGAATATGTAAATATATAATGTAATATGTACGTGTTAATACACACTGGCTTCTCCCTTTGCTTTACTGCAGTTTACTTTTGCAACTTCATTCTTTTTGGAGAGGCAAAGCGTGAAATGGACACGGTGGACCAGTGTGTCTACGTGTGTTATCGGGTTGAAATTTTACACTCAAATTAAGTCCTGATACGGGATGTGTGATACGAGATACATTTACAGTACAAATACCAATTTAAGTCAATTTTCTGCTTTTTTTTTATTTTTAATTAAAGCAAAATGAAGCCCATTCCAAGTTGTAGACATAACTTGGGGTGATGACTGAAGCAGAAGGCTGCAAAGTACCCTTTTTTCTGTTTTTTACCAAGTGGTGCTGTTTAGGAATTTATGTGCAATGTACACATCTCATTCTCCAAAATATCTTGCTGTTGCTGATGCTGGAAGCAAAAACAAACAATATGAGCAGCTTGAGGTTCTAGTTGTGAAACTTTGGATGAAACACTCCATGGTTCACATCCCACGACTAATGTGTTGAGTGTGTTTCTCTGCACCCCGTGAGTGACAACTAGACAAAGTAAGAGAAAAACAGACAAATCAAGTGAAGCACACATCAAAGGAGAGAAAAATGAGATGACAAAAGAGGGAAAACATCCATAAAGTTGTTCTCAAACTCTTTATTGAGGTTATATTAGTGCAATCTATCAGTGATGTACTGGAAAATCCATAACCCTACAGTAGAATTTCACCCCTGTGTGCTGTTCCCCTTTATGAAGTGCAATCTCATAGCAGGACTGCATGCCTCCACGGAGCTCATTTTTCAAGCAGTGTGATGTGGAATGGTCATGTCAGAAACATAGAGGCATTGACTGGAGGGGGGGCATTCTTATGCCATTTATCCATCAGAATATCTTCTGACACCACCGTATTGCCTCTACACCGTTAAATAAGAATCTGTACCATTGCAAATTCAATTTGTGATTGATTACCTGCATCTGTTTGGAGCCACAGCCTGCTTATCACACATATTTACAGTGAGAAAAACCATACGAAATGTGAGATTCTGATTGCTCTTTCTAGGAATGTGTATAATTACTATTTGGCTTAAAAAGACAAACATAATTTGGAAACTGATATTCCCTTATTCATTCTGGTTCTAGTGGTAATAAAGAAATGTTAGTATATTAACAGACAAATCTAAGATAAAGTACAGTGCACACTGGACCTGTTCAACAGCTGCATATCAATTTGTAAGTGAGTACAGATTTACCTTTGGAAAGAGCCTGTGTCTTGTATGAAGTATATAGAGCTAAAGCTCAAATGACCTATCAATAGGTTTGATTAAATGACACCTCATTTTCCCTCTTTTTGTGAAAAAAGACAGTGTTATATAACTATGCAGTCCTGTAAAACTAACTACACTCCATGATTCAGTAGCTTGCAGAACCACCTGTAGATGTAATAATGTGAAATAACCATTCTTTTGTATGATTTTTACCAGTCTCACATATGAGTTTGGAGGAATTTTTGGGCCTGTTCGTCTCAGCAACATTGCTTCAGTTTGAAAATTCATTTATGCACAGCTATTTTAAGCTTCCACCACAGACTTTCAATCAGGTTAAGCTTTGACTGCTCCACTGCAACATCAGGATTCTTTCCTTTTTCACTCATTCTTTTAAAGGTTTTCTGCTATGCTT
>NW_005187420.1:435008-440728 GCF_000239375.1 Pundamilia nyererei
TCATCAATATACATTTCTACTTTAAAGGTATTCAAGATGAAATGGTTTGTTGGGTGTTAGCTATAACAGATCTTGGGATTGTTTCTAAACGTTGAAGGAACTCTACTAGAGGGATGTAGCACAAAGCCTTGGCTTCAAACACTACATTTGTTTAATTTCAGCTGGCACAAAAACCAAAGCCCAGCAAAATCCACCTACCTACCTGGCAGTCCGGCCACAATTAATTAAATTGTGGCCGGACTGCCAGTCCTGACAGACAGACATGCATTAGGAGGCACCGCTTCACTGGATCAATATGGCAGACGTGTTGACACATTGTTCAAGCCAAGGGCAGTGGCCAATTAGGCATCTTATGTGCGTCCCCGTACCTCAAGCCTTTATACTAAGCTAAACTAATTACCTCCTGGCCCCAGGTTTATATTAGACAGAAATGAGAGTGGAATCAAAATCTCCTGACAACAAAGCAAATAAGCGTATTACCTGAACTGTTCCTTTAAAGTTCTTGGATAATCAACTTGGATTTGACAATAAGTAAATTTAATTTATGACGGTAACAAAAAGAAAAAAAGAAAAGAAACAGCTGTCATCTGACTTACATTTACCACAAAGTTCAGACTGTGTGACAGCTCAGTGTTAGAGGTCGTTCTCATTCTCAATTACATCACTCTGTCTCACTCATCTGGCTGTAAGGAAACGTACCTGCTTCTTGCACCTCAGCCCTTTTTCCATGACATGCGAGTCTCCTTGGCTTTAGAATCTCACTGTAGCAGGAATGTACCAGCTTTGAAGCGCGCTGTACAAGACAAAAAGAGCTTTCTGAAGAAATAATGGCTGTTTATATGAAGTGTGATGTGAGGAGCTGTCAGGCTATGCCTTTAAGTTGATTTGCAGGAGTGTCAGAAGAGTGGGGGACTCGAGGAGGTGAATCATGGATTGTCAGAACTCAATTCACTGGGCTGCTCTCTAGGGAGTGCTCCAGTCATCGTCAACAATAGGCAAGATGAATAAACCAAATCTCTCGGAGAGTATGTAATAATCCCCAACATAATGGCGTTGCCATATAAGATAATTCAATCTGAGCCTGTAAAAGGCAACTGTTGATCAGTGCTAAATTGAATATTTCAGACGTGTGCTTTTGTGAAATTCCCCAAGCTCTCCTCCACCTGATACCCCGTCTTTTCTCAGCCACTGTTCTGCCCTAGTCCAACCGGCTTCACTCGTCAATCAGCTTTCTCATTGCCGCTCAGAGGAGCTGTTAGAAATCCACGAGGTTGAACAGCTGATGGATCACACATTCTGTTTCATCTCCCCCTGCTTTACATTTTCTCCAGGCTCATTACGGCACCAGCATAGGCTCTCGGCTCCTGGTTGGCAGTAGAACTTGTTTGCCTCATATGCATCGTGCAGCAACTCTGTGTCAACAAGCTCGCCAGCTAAACACTTCAAACAATACAAGTTTAATGAGCAACAAAGCAACATTGTACCTGAGGGTATGGCATTTTTCTCCATTCCCTTCGTCTCAACTGGCACTCTAATACTGTTGTCTGAGAGTTGCTTATCCTCTTCTCTTCCTGCTGTAATGTGACATTGTACGTCTTTGCATATTTTGTCAGAGCGATTATTTCTAAATCTATTGGCACGCAGCCTGCCGTGATTTCAAAGGCACTCGACACCGTCAGGATATTGGGAAGAAATAAAACAAAAAGCTCCTTTGTTAATTTAATTACCACTTTTTTGTTTAGCTGCTACTGTCACAGAGTAAGTGTCAAACTGTTACACAGTGGATTTACAACAAATATGAAAGGGTTTAAACCTAATTAACAATATAAATGAACAATAATAATAATAGTAATATTTTGATGAGGAATATCAATTTTGACTTTGTGTTTAAGGCTCATCATTTACCTGAGCCAGACATATATAGAGATATCTTGGTATTCTCAAAATGTTTTATACTTCTTAGAAATGCATGTCAAGGCTATATGTTCTGGGAGAAAATTGCTTACTTTCAAATTGTTTCAGGTTTTCTCCGTAATTCTCTTTCTCTGCAACGTTTTCAATTCAAATAAATGGCCATTTTAAAAGCCACTGAGACAACATTACATGGTTTTCTTCTTTCTCAAAACGTGTTGATAATATTTTTGTTTTTTGGTAGTCTCCCTCATACACAATTGTGCTGAATATTGTGCGTCTTCTTGTTCATCGTAACTTGTAATTCTAGTGTCCGTGCGAAGAAGTTTAAAAAAACAAAAACAAAATGTCTCTCTTCTTCTGCAGCCACCTTTTCCACTTTTTTCACATTAAATATAACTTTAAAGCTTATTTAGTTGTCTTAACATTAGTTTGTGTCAGTTTACCAAGCAGCAACCTCAAAGGTTATAAAATGACAGCAAAACCAAAATAGCAGAACTTACCTGTTTGTATCACATTCAGGATGCTTGGAGTTATTGTATTTTAATGCTATGGCCAGTTTGAAATGACAGGTGAATGCTGACAGAAGAGGCTGTAGGTGGCAGCTGTACTGTACCTTTGACTGTACTTTCTGACAAATATTATAAGAACCTGTGTAGTTAATTGTACCAACAGTGCATCCCAGAGATCTGATATTCAGTTTTCAACCCTCACAAATGACCACAACACTCATGAGTGCTCCTTCCTTAGTTTGCATATATTGCAGCTAAAACATACTGTAGTATGACTGTTGCATGTTATGTGTAATCCAGTATTACTGGTGAACATGCATCGTATAACTAGAATATTGGACTAAACAGTATGCAGGTAAAAATAAATAATTTTTTTAAAATTCTGAATTTACCTATAAGTCATTTGAAATCAGATAAGCCTTCCTATCCAAAGGGTAGAGCTGTTGCTTTTTAAGAAGAAAGCATATGTTTATTTCATGATTTTACTTTTACTGAAGCCCACAGACTGAGAAAGCAAGACTCAAGTTTTAAGTGTTTATTTACAAAGTGAGGTTGGGAAGAGGGGGAGGTGGGCAGGCAGGAACTACCGGCTGCACTGAAGATCAGAGAGGGTCTGTGAACACTACAATGGGAGTTAGTACTGGCGAGTGAGGAGATGGAGAATGGCTACACTGTGTTGTGATCCAGTGGGTGATGATGGTGAGGGTGGTTGTCAAAGGGCAGGCTGGCTTTCAAGTGTGTGGCAGTGGTGGAGAGTGGGTGGGCAGGTGAGCCTTCAGTGAGTGGGGGGCTGGAACCAGCAAACTACAATAACACTCCTCAATGGGACAGCTAAGATTTCCAGGTGAGTTATCGAGCAGCCGGTGTAGAGATCTACAGAGTAGATGAGATCCAAAATTTACTTCAGAGTTAACACAGAAAACAAAGACAGGAGACCAGAGGAAGTATGAACTGGTGGGAATTCATTGCCACAATCAACACCTAAATACTCAGGCTCTTGATTGGAAATAGCCTGCAGGGAGGCAAACCCGCCCAGGCACAAAGACAGGCCCAAACTGTCTGTGAAGAGAAAATAAAAAAAAGACTCGCCAGCTTTCCTGAGACCTTCATAGCCGTATAGACACATATACTTGTTGAATGCTTATTTGCTGTATAATGCTTTGACTGTAAGAGTCCAAAGAACAATATGTTTCTCAGCTTTTCTTTTTACCTTAATCAAAAGTGACTGATGTAAAGGTGTTAATTGTGTCAAATAAATAGTTGGTCAAAACATGCGCATGCCTGCAGGCTGCAATTTGGTTCACCTGAATAGACATTGTCTCTGGCCTAGAGACTTCAATACTCCATCCAGCCTGATGCTGGTGGTGGAAGAAACAGAAATAATGTGGCACGTGTCCTGGAGCTAGGCCAGACATGGTGTAATTTCTTTAAATTAATAGCTAGTTGTGCTTAATTTGAAGGGATTGTAAAGCAATGAGAACAGCTTATGAAATGTATGTCTAGTGGGTGCTTGTTGAGGAAGCATTTCAATCTGAAGGATCCTGCCTGCACACAAACACAGCTTCCTGGCTGAGCTACAGCTGCCCAACTTGCTGCTGAGATTTTACTTTCCTTTGCTTCTCAAGCTTCCCTGTAGCTGCTTAGTGGAGGGTAGGCTGTTCAGTCTCACTGCTGAACTCTGCTGTAGCTTGCATGCACAAAGCCACAGAGTGGGCCTCATACCAGGCTCCCCATGTACACAAATGCCACAGTGTTCACCCTGCACTACAGCTGTTAGCTGTTATAAATTATTATTATTATTATTATGGATTTGGCATTTTGGAAAATGCCAGTGTTGTATTTGTTGATTCGGCCAAGAGACCTAATCAGCTGTTTCTATTTTTTATTTTATTTTTGTTTTTTCAAGTACAAATTTAAATTTTGCAGACAAACTACTTGACTTGGTTTTCTTCAGTGGGCATTACATAAAGTTAATAAGAGCAGCTTTGGCCTATTTTGGTTGAGAAATCAAAGTTCTCACAGTAACCATCTAGCAGAGTGAGAAGTTGTGCTTGAAGTTACATTGTTAATAAGGCATTTCAGAATTTAGTCATTTGTAATTAACATGAGTGAAATGAACATCTGTAGACATCTCCGTTTGCATAATTCAAATCCTCTTTTGTGTTACTCACAGTGCTCAAGTCAACTAAAATAATCCATTCAGAGAAATCAAATAGGGAATGATTCAAGTCAAATTGCAATTGATCAAGGAATCAGAATATTGATTTGATGGTGAAATTTGATTTTCAGCCACCCAAATGAAAACCTCCATCTGCTTCTCTCTTCCTTTAGGCTCATTCCCCCTCTAACATACATGTGGACTTCAGAAAAATAAATTTAAAACAAAACAAAGAAACAATACTGTGTATCAGAAATGGCAATCCCTCTCTCATTTTCTCTTTCTTGCATGCACATGGCAAACACACACACGCACACACCCTCATCAGCCTTCAGCAGCGCTGTAGGCAATGAAAGGCTCTCCAGTTGGTGATCAAAGCAGGGGAGTGGAGCCGGGTAGCAGAGAGGTGGTTCCGTCTACTGTTACACTGCGACACAATCCCGCTGCTCCTGCTGCAGCCCTGTGGCTCCAGCTCAGCTGCTCCAGGTACAGCAAAGCCTTGTCATCTTCTTCTCTGTTATTTATCTGTGTCACACTAGTGTTGCTCGCTCAAGCATGGCAAAAAAAACAAAAAAAACAGCACATTGTTATTACAAGTGTTGCCTCCTCTCCTCTGTTGTGTTGAATAAGTAGAGAATATATTCATATGTTTCCAATACATGAAGCTAGAGGTGGAATAGGAAATTACTCTTTATTGTCCTGTTTCTGTAGGAGACTTTTTGTGCTTCCAGAGTTTCTGATTCTCATCCATTGTAATTGCCTTGGGCAGAGAGCGGGGTCATGACTGTAGAAGCTGGAGGCGAGCTGCTTGCACGCATGTACTGGAGCTCAATATTTCAAGCTCTGAGCAGCCATCCTCCCCTCCCCTGTGGTTTAAGAGTGCCTGTGACACATTCAGGCAACACAGCAACCGTACCTTTATTACTTACAGCAAGCATACACACGCACATGCCTATCCACACACCTGCACACACTGCACAATCAGCCACTGACAAAAACACACACACAGGGGCGATCGTCATAAAAGTCCTCTATCATGTATCGATCCAGCCTCCAGTGGTTGTTAGTGGTGCAGCTTCATCTCCACGTTTTCAAAATGTTTTAAAAGAAAAGCTCAATTGGACACCATTTTTGTTTTT
>NW_005187420.1:441307-442324 GCF_000239375.1 Pundamilia nyererei
AACATCATCCAACTTTGACTTCTGATCCTCACTGTCTGAACAAATTCAGACTTACAAAGTGTCTTGGGTGGTCTTTCATGCCAGTAAAAAACACACAGCACATTACTACCGGGATCATCATTTCTTTTCTATGTTTTTGATTTAACCTTCTCCTTCTCCTGCTCACTCAGAGAATGTGGGAAGCTGGTAGGCGTAACGCTTCGTATTTGAAGGCGGATGGTTCTATCTCTGGAAAAAAATATTTGTCAGCTGGTGAAGTCATGTCAACAGAGAACATTAATCACGGGGTATCAAAGAAACATGCAAACAGCTTAACCTGAATAAGACAGCTCTGGTATTTTAAAAAATGTTGCTTGTCAAATGACCTTAAACATGTTAGCAAAAGAGTGTTGTCAGTGTTTTGTTTTATTTGTTGGATTTGGATTTGTTTTTTGATTGTTGTTTTATTTTTTTAATTCTCATCTTACAAATTCAGTTAAAGCACTGGAAGACAAAAAAATAATCACGATTGATCTTGTCAGATATTTCCTGTTGCAATTTTTGTTCCCCAAGATCATAATAAAAATACATGACTGTACTCACTACATCACCAAATATGTGTTAATTCAAAGCTTTAAAACTCATCTCAAAGGCATTTCTTACCCAAGTGAATTTTATTAATGTATTACATTTATTCTATTTATTAATTGATAAATGTAGACATTTAGTCTGTAACACAATAAGGGAATACATTCTCTTTCTTTCAAGTAGTCCCTTTTTCACATGTCCAATCTCAACCGCCTCTTTGCCTTTTTCTCCAGACTTTAGCTGTCTTTCTCGCACTGTCTTCTTCACCTTGCTCTCTCTGTCTGTTGGTGTAGATAGCTGAACCCAAGTATTTAAACTCATCATTTTCACTTAATCTGCTTGATGTATCTTCACTGTTACACTTGTCTCCCTCTCATTCTCAGACATGTATTCTGTCTTGCTTCTCTTAATGGTAAATGGTCTGTATTTATATAACGCTTTACTTGGTCC
>NW_005187420.1:444111-446170 GCF_000239375.1 Pundamilia nyererei
TTTCTGTTAACAATGGCTTTCTTCTTGCCACTCTTCCATAATTCCATGTAAAACAAGAGATAGTGGATAAAAACTCTCGACTGGTAGTGTATTAGATATCTAAAATTAGACAGTAGATATATAACACTTTTTTAACCTAACCTAGATATTTTAAACATGTGTCATAATGTCAATGTGTATGCAATAACATCTCAAGTACACTGTGCAAACTTATACTTTAATACAATGGTATACAATGGCATGGACCACAGGCTAAATTATACTCATCTTGTATCTTGTAAGTGAGTTTTGGCTTAGCAAAAATGGCCTGAAATAATAGCTGACTGCAGTCTGTGGCGCTTTGATGCAAATGGTTGGAAACTCAGGGAGATTACCTCGGGGTGCAGGTGATAACCCAACTATCTCACACAAGCTTCCTCACTGCTAATACCAATTACTCCCTGCCTCATGCACTACCTTACAGGGAAACGGTAACATGTTTGCACACAAATCTGCACATACACACAGCAGATCAACAACTGCTGCATCACCTTGATTTGACTGTTTTTGACTTCAGGCCTGAATGGTTCAGGATGTGTGACCCAGTGATTCTGCTTGGGTTCTCTTTAATCCCTTGGGTTTTTCCAAAAATGCAGCATCCCCTTTCAATGGTGAACAGAGAATCCCTAAACAATTACCTCAAAGCCCTTCTCTATCTCTTGGGGTAAGCCTCTATTTACATATGTCCAGAAGCAAGAGCTCTGACACTGTGTAGCAATGTTTATGCCAGATTTAAGAACTGCCCCTCGAGCCACCATCTGGCTCCCTTTCTCCCCCTTTACAAACTCTCTTACTTGCTTTCTTGAATATTCAAATTAATTGGGTTTAAGATGGTGCACAATTTTTTTTCTGTGAAATTACATTGTCTGTCATGTTTGTGATGCAGACTTTTTTTTAAAAAAGGGAAAAAAAAGTCACTGTTTTTGTTAACCTTGCTGCCTCCAGGTATGTGCTGAAAGGGGCGTTTCATGGAATAAGCCTCAAAGAGTGAAAGTGATGGCCAGAGAAAATGTAAGATGAGCCACTCTGACAGAGTAATTGTGCAGTGGAAAGTATCAGTAACCTAATTAACACGGCACTGTAGCCTTTGCTGCATTCAGATCCTGGTCTGATATGTTTCGTGATGCGTTCTGACACTGTAGTTAGGGGAATCATTTCCTAGAGCATGGTGGTATGAGCAATGTAATTACACTTTAGGGTTTAGAGTTATTGCATTATGTAAATGACTTCAGAGTCACACAGAGGATAACTTAACGATGTCCCTAACCAGTTGCAGAAAACGTCACAAAAAAGAGTTATTCAGGTTTATTTGTTAAACAGTAAAATCCTTTGTCAGAACCACTGTAAAGAAGGAAACAGTGTTAACTAGCTTCCTTTGTCTTTTTGTCACATAAATGAGTCCTGCATGCTCTCTGATATCACAGTTTTGATGATTTCAGGTGCATTTCTGTCTGTGCTCCTTCATAAGGTCTGTATGAAAACCTGATGACAGAATGTGAATTGCTAAGTTATCTCATTTGTAGCCTTCTGTTATTTTTAATTCTCCACTCTTAACTTCTTCTGCATCATAACCATGTATTTAGTCATATAAAGTAAAACATGAATCACCCATGAGTTTCCAAATTGCAGGGGTGACATCCTATTACAGTACCATGCTAGAGATGCAATGAAGCCCATCTTACGTACGAGATACAATGTTTCCAAATTAACAAAAAAAAGCTGAAATGCCATAAGTTTCCAAAAGGCGAAGTCTGAGAAAAACAAAGTTTATAGGAAAAAACTAAACTACTGCTTCTTGGAGCAAAATCCTTCTAACCTCCAGTATGTATTGTCTATATCCTTTTGCTGGTGTTCCCCCAACTTTTAAACAGTGGTTTGCTTAAGGTATAAAGTAAGAAAGGAAATAAATAAATGCTACAATAAATAGCTTTGTAAAGATCAGGAGTGCAGCTTGTGATTTCAGGTTGGACTGAGATTTTTGTTTCTGACATAAACTCACATCAATCAATAAAATATTTCT
>NW_005187420.1:446736-487363 GCF_000239375.1 Pundamilia nyererei
ATATACATATGTATATATGTGTGTGTGTGTTATTTTTATATGTTATTTTTTTGTACATTTGCAATGATTGTTGAGTTTTTGACTAGATGCACAGAAAATAAGATGGCTATAGCCTATTATACAACTTTACTGAACACATTAAGCTTTTGTACACAACAACAGCAAGTATGAGTATTTGGTGTGACCTACTTCAAACCTGAGTTTTTCTTTACTGTGTTTTCTAAAGATGATAATACATGATAAGATAATTACATAATATAATAATAATACCACAGGGGGGAAAATGTCCTTTCTTTGTGATAATAAAATAGCTTTTTTGTTGCTTGTGGGCACATAATCATGCAATTTTTAAAATAATAGTCCAGCAAATTTATAATTTTTATTAGTTAAAAATTTTTATTTAATGAAAAGAAAATGGGAGAGCGGGGAATTCTAGTAAGGTTTTTGTTCTAATTATTGGGAATCTTGCATAGGGTTTGTCTTGCCAAGCTAACATATATGAATCCGATTATAATTTGCATTTTCTGTGAAAAACAAATATTTGTGTGATATTATGCAGGAATCTTTCTCAAAGACTCAGGTGTATCATTGAGAATTGTACAAATTCAAAAGAGTCGCAACTAAAATCAGATAGACATTCTCATATCCTGAAAAGGTCACAATGACTGTATATCTTTGAAATCTACATCAGCCTTGTTTCATTATCCCAATTTCAGTGGACAGGGCAAGTGAGCTGTGTTCTGCAGCCTGATAGGTTAGACTGATGAACTTTGGCATTTCAGACATGAATAAGAGAAATGAAGTATACCTCCTACTCTCGGTCCTCAGCTATTACAGCTGCTCTGTGGTGGGTACTCAGTCTAAATTTAAATCAAAATCTTTCTGATCAGAGCAGCTGCTCTCAGCAATGGTCAATTCAAGGTTTTGTGTGTCTGCTGGGGTCCTTATGCTGGCTGGCAGATGTTCATTAGTCAGGTAGCCTTTCATCTCAGTATGGAGAACAATGGTCTGGCACTCTGTCCTGCTCTTTCATGAGCTAATAAGGCATCATATCTGACCTGAAACCAGCCAATAATCCATTTGGCACTGAACACCTGGGTATCAAGCCGAAGTTCATTATTCCAGTTTGCATTGAACTTGGCAAACTTCTGTAAGCAGACACTATTTTGCCTCCAAATAATGCTGTTTGTTTATATGAAATATTTCAATGCACCTCGCACCTTTGTTTCACTTTAGCTTTTTTACATCATTTCTTTTTTCTGTGATATTCCTATTTTTAATTAAAAAAACAACAGTAGTGCCCTGTTTTACGAGCAACTACAATTTATTTTATAATACATTTATTTTATTTTAAATTATTCAAACAAAGTGTTAGCTTTGCAACACAAATATTAAAAGCAGAAAAAAAGCAGAATTGTGTTGCTGGAGTCTTTGTCAAGTTATGCAGCTATCGATCTCTCTCTCTCTCTCTCTCATATCTATCTATCTATCTATCTATCTATCTATCTATCTATCTATCTATCTATCTATCTATGTGTGTATTTTTTTTTATTGGTCACCTTTTTCATTTATTAAAATCTGTTGGAAGCTAAGGCCTTACATGAAGCAAGTTTTGTGTTTTTAACATTTTAAAACAACAACATCTTATGTAGTCACATAGTAGCATAGGCTGCTCTTTAAACGCACAAACTCACTGTTTGTTATATCCGCTGCGGCCTCTGCAAGAGCACACTTGTTGGGGATGAGCTAACTTAAGGGTTGCCGTGTAACTGTGGTCATCAGGCTGTCACCAGCAGGGACAAATGATGTGACAATGATATGTGGTGTGAAGCATCAACATGTCATCTTTGAGTAGAGCAAGAGGTGTCTTGGCATGGACGCCTCAGTTTGTGTCACAGCTGCCTGTGTACTCTGGAGGGAACGAGTAGCCTTTAGCTTGGAATGACTTGTTTACTATAGTCAACCCTTAGGATCTACCCTCATGCATATGCATGTCTCTTCCACAGCCACCACACACTCCATTGGAGAGAACATGCTATTGTAAATGACCCCTCAGTCAAGCCTCTAACCTAAAAGGATGTATTTTTTATAATCTAAAATGTCCTTGTTGTGCCATTATTATGTTTAAAAACCGAGTGAGCACCCCTGAAAATGACAAAGTCAAAATAAAGTGATTGCTGTTGTTGAGCCCTTACAGTTATTTCTTTGGGAATGTGACTCACTGAGTCAGTGAAAATTATTTGATGTGGTACTGAATAAAACAATACAATGCCAAATGCTACACATATAAAATCCCACTGCACTAAAAAAGAGAAAGAAAGAAAGAAAAAAAGGGTGAAATTCGTGTATTTATTTAGTTTGCATTTTCTCTGATCTCATCTGCAATGGTATGTCGGATCACAGCTGAGTTGGAAATCAAACCTAGTGTGATTTGGAAACTTGACGCAAGCATTAAACATATGTAGAACATACCTCCAAACTAATTTATGCCATAAGTTGGTACCATCAATAATCTCTCTCTGATATTTTCTGGTGATTTACACACACACACACACACAAAACAGCAACAACAACAGTCACCTCGAAGTGCTTTATATTGTAGGATTCGAGTGAGTGAAGCAGTGATTCAGGTCCATATAAGTAAGGTAGAAAGACCAGAGACTGCTATAGCAAGTTAACAGTCACATTGGTAATGTCAGTAAGCAGCAAAGAAAACCGAACCAAAAAAAAAAAAAAAACTCTTTTGGAACTGGTACTGGCATTTGGGAATGGCTTCTTTCAACCAATTATTCTTATTTTATAGTTTGATCTTTCTTTTGTCTCTCACAAAAATAGTAAGGGATCAACCTCCTCTGTCTCTATGGACGAGCTTCCTCTGGTAGGCCTTCACTCCTAGCAGATAAAACCACAGAATGCTTTAGCCTTCAAAAAGGTTCTTAAAATCAAAATGCAGTGTTTCGGGCTACCTGTTTATGACAACGTTTGTCGTGCTTACAGACGTGTTTGATCCCAGCAGGACATAGAGACACAGTTTTCTGACAAAGAGGTTCATTAGCAGCTCTGCCAATATTTGAGGCACAGGTTGGATTTCACAGTGGAAGACATCAATGCTTTTCAACTGCGGACTGTGACTTTATGATGGTCACGGAACACTGCACCACGTTCAGCATGTGAAGAACATATTCGGTTTATTTAGTTTGCCAGATTAACTGAACTCTGCCTGTAGCAGTACATCATTATTAGTTAGATCATTGCAGATAATCAGAGCCATGCCTAAGCTGTCTGTTTTGTTGGAAAAGTATCAGTAATAATATCAACTTAGGAAATGATTTTGAAGAGAAGAGATTTCTGCTGCTTTCTCTTAGTGCGTGATGTTGTCTCTGTCATTTCATTTCTGTCATGCACTAAGAAAAAAAAATACCCATCATTTCCCTCTCTTATCAGGGATTTCACATCTCCCACTTGTGTCACCATGTTTTTATATGCTGCCCATGCTCTTAAAACAATTTTCTTTTCCTGCAGCACTTCAATAAGAGAACAACGTGATGGTTTTTAAATGGCAACACCTCAAACTGACATATTTGGTGCCCTGAGGTGACTACAGAGTGTGACTGAAAGACTGCTATTCCTCTTAAGAGGACGGAAAGGTGTACTGCTACAAATCAATACTAAACCATGACCCGGCTGATTCCAAATATTGCAAAAGTGACCACTGGGGTCAACATTAATGGATTTAGCTGAACAAAAACGTATAGCCACCTGACCCAGCAGTTCTGAGATTTGGAGTAAAAGAAGGGACATTTTTTTGTGACTTAATTCATAAGAAATCACATCTAAATCGACTTATGGTTTGATGAATAGCGTATAATTTACATGAATTTTGAAATATCAATATTTGGATTTCTGACACAAATGATGTATCAATCCTGCTATATCTTTTCTACAGAAATAGTCTTTAATGATGGAGCAATAGTGCTGAAAACACAATGAAACAAAATGTACTGTGTTGCTTTAGGAGTGCCTGATGTGAATCATAATGTCGGTGCCCCTTCTATATTTAAATTCATATATTTGAAGCTTTTGCAGCATGCCCCTTTGCAATATTCTTTTGACAGACACCTGAAAAAGCTGTATCTGTAAGCGGGCATCCATGGGAATAGGCTTTGAAGCGATTACATTTGATAGCAATCTTCAATGGGACCTTGAATGACAGCTATGCATCTGTTTGGAGACAAATGCAAAACAAAATGCTGCCACTCAACTACAGCTTTCACTTTCCCCCGTCTATAACTACCAACGCTGAAAATTTCACCTCGAAAACAGTGGAACAGAAACGCATCTCTGAATACCTCGGCTGTCGCTCATTGCCCAATAGCAAAGTATGAAGTAACAGTCCACTGTCACAGAGTCACTGCTTACCATTTACTTTTGATAGACAGAATGTGACCCTTTTAAAATCTGTCAGAGGTGAAACAAAAACGTTTTCATGTTGCAGCATTTGAGAAATTATAAAATATCAGACATAACCCGATGAGATGTTTTGATACTAACATTATACATTACGCGTTCTTAGCTGAAACGGTCTAATTCATGTCAGGCTTTGTTAAGTCTTGGTGCTTTGTCTGTTCTGAACAGGGTCGTGTGCAGCAAAGGCACACAATTGCTTTACTGTTCCATCACTTGCTCCCATCCTTCATGAAAAAAGCATCATGGTTGACATGTCTTTGATACCGTTCATTTATTTTGTCTCTAGACGAGACATTTCAAAGAGGGCCAAGATGTCAGCATTGCCAAATGTGTCCCAAATAAATGATATCCCAGCCAGAATGGGAGCTCCTTGGAGAGTGTCCTAGCCAAAGGCGGTAAATCAGTGGACCTGTGCCAACATCCCAGCAGCCTCTGTGCAGGAACACACAGTAGGGGGACAAACGGCCTCAGTTGACTTGGCAGCTCAAAGGGCCTCTGAGCGTAAGCCAGCATGCTCCTGAGGGAACTAGCAGCACCTCTTGGGCCACTAAGTGAGGGAAGATGGAAACCAAGCAGGGGAAGAATTACAATAAAGCTTGTGAGAGGTAGACAGAGTAAGGAGAGAGGTGGGTCGAAAAGGAGTTTTCACAAATGTGCAGTATAAACATAAAGGAGAAAAAAAGGAGTGGGGTGTGGTGGGGTCAAGCACAGGGCTAATACATCTATCAAAAGCACATTTTGCCAAATAAGTTCTGTCAGACACTCCAGAGACTGAGTTTAGAAAAGAAAGAAATAAACACCTGATCAAAATGACCTTGAGATGTTTACTTTGTGTGTGTGTGTGTGAGTGGACATAATATGTGTCTGTTTTTAAAGAAACACAAACCGGATAAACCCATTCATGTTCATCTCTCGTCGCCGATATCCTTCAGCTTCCATATCTCCCAGCTCTCAACATCAATTAATGTGTGTAGCGCCTAAAAGTAATCTCTATCATTTAAATGAATCTAAAGCCCCTCGGCAGAATGCAGGAAGCCCCATATCAACTCACCAGCTGCTACCTTTAAAGTCCCGGATCGTTTGAGTAAGGCTCTGGTGGCTAGTTGGGATATTGATGTGGTACCGTCTGCCAGTGTGTCTCTTCCCGCTGGCCTCTAGCCAGATTTTAGCAAAGACATTAGTGGGAAAAGTCATAACCCACCACCAGCCCTGTTACTATCAGCCCAAACAACGAGGTGAGGCCATTTTCAAGGGTTTACATTCCAAGCAGTGTTTGTATACATCAGCATCCACCGAGGCAGCGTGTTATATCACATACACACCTAGAACAGCTACAGTAACCTGCAGCCACATTAGTCATTTTCCTATGCTAATGTGGCTCACATCTACATTATTCAAGAGTTTTGCCTGCATGTCAAACAAAGGCAAATATTTGGAACTCACAAATAGCATATGATTTGTCTAATGAGGAATGGAAATAGGGCTGCATGTCTTACTCATGGGTGAGTTTTAGGTTATTGATTCATCCCAGTGTCAGCAAAAGTTGTAGTGTGAAAATATTTGAATATTTTTAATATATTTATTGACGATAAAACATAAAAATGTATTGTATTTTCCAAAACACCTTGAATGTTTTTACTGTTCTTTAATTTCTAAAGAATATTTTTCGGGCCTATTTTAAACTGTAGTTTTAGAACGAGTCATGTGAGTCGTGTAAGAAATGAGCCATGGCTCCTGTAAATTGGCCAGCATTGTGGAAAATATCTCAAGTGGTTAGCACTGATAAGAGTTAGAGAGTTAAATAGTCAGACAGTAAGAGGATGAGCCTGTACTGTACGTGCTACAAACAGAAGACATTGCTTTTTAGAATATCTGACTTTTAAATTACCAGATATATGTGGAGGAGATGATCAGATAACCAAAATGGACTATTGTATCTCAGTTTACATAGGTGGCAAACAAATACACTTTCACAAGAGTATTTCTGGACACATGAATTAATCCCTTCGACCCTCTTTCATTTCCTGGCACTTTTAGACCACATCTTGTCCTGCAAAGTGCTTGATTATGTGTACTTCTGTGTGCAGACTTGCTGTGTATGTGTAGGCCATTACCGTGTTGCTATTTTAAATGCTATAAAAACCTACAGAGGAAAATGACTGGGGTTAAATTACTCCAATGAGTGCACCGATCAATCTTTGCTTTTTTACTTCCATCCACCCACCAAGTTCATTTCACTTTGTTGAAACACGCAGCGAAAAACCACATATTGAGTAACAAAGAGCCATTTAGAAAGCAATATAAGGTACTACTCTGATTCTAGGGCAGTGATGGAGTATTGCCTCTTAATTACACTGTATCACTATTGCAGTAAAGCTAGATATGACTCGCTGTGTGGCTGCTGACAGCTGTGGATACTAAAAGACAATCCTTAGATACAATGACAAGTAAAAAAAATGTTATTATGTTGCCGGCTCAGCTTTTTTTTTTCATAAAAATAATGATTATGCATTCACGAAAAGTATATATAGATAAAGAATACAAAAAATATATATAAAGTCAAACTGAAAGTGTCACTGCATTTGCTTTCTGCTACCTGTGTGGGTATTAGTTAAAGTTGGAACACTGAACACAGTTGATTTCAGATACTTTAATTGGGTCACTTTTTTATTTTAGCAGGAATGTCTGAGTTTGATGAGTTATTTATTTAATAAAATTAATATTAATAATAAATTAAACCGCTATTACTACATGTTTCAGGGTAGTAGTTGTTTTAGAGTGAATTGTCTCCATTTGGGAGCGAAATTAGTAAAAGGTAAAGTAGACAAACCACTGTAACCCTGGACAGTCCACGTTTATAGAACACAGTGTCCAGTTTTCAAGAGAGCAGGTTTCTGCTTAAAGAACTGAGTCTGCTGTCTATGGTTTGCATTGTGGTCTGTGATGTCTAACCTCAAAATGCTCCAGATTGTTAGCACATCTAAAGTAATCAGGCAACTCCCTACGAGCAAGCACTTTGGTGACAGCGTGGAGGAAAAACAGGAAGAAACCTCCAGCAGAACCAGGCTCAGGGTGGGGCAGTCATCTGCTACCAGAGGTCGAGGATGAGGGGACAGAGACAGGACAAAAAACATCCTTTGGAAGAGAGCAATACTATATACTAATGTTACTAGTTTACTAGTGTTAGGAGTGTTAGCTAAATTCAACTGCTCTTCCTGTATGAAAAAAAGCATGTCTGCTAAATACAAATATATTAATTACAGCTTGTGCTGGGGAAATTTCCACACAAAAATATAAAGATTCAGGTTGCACTCTCAGGAGTTACTTGATTCTGAGCTGCGATCAACCAGTGCAATCAGCCACTTTTGACTTTACTGATGCTTGTTCTTACAAGTCAGCTCGGTGTTGGCACACATTCCCCTCACATGAGGCGTTTCCGAAAATGAGGTGATTCAACAGCCTCCCACCAGGAGGAAATACTCTCAATCTGCTTTAGTCCTAACGCAGAATTTAATTTTAATTAAATGGTTAATGAGCCATGGGATTAATGCCAATGACTTTTTAAAGCAAACATCTATAAATCATTAAGGCCCCATTTGAAAGGGAGAGCGAGCAGGGCTAACGAGTGTACGTGCCTCCAGCTGCCCACTACCAGTATCTCTTGCTCTCTCTCTCTTTCTTTCCCTAGCACTACGGGACAACATCAGCCTTCTGACTGGTCAAAAAAATAGCCAAGAGGGCAGCTGATATGTGCTGTGAATAACCATCTTGCCATCTTCTTAAATGGTTAACATGAAACACATAATTAAAAGAGATTAGTTACTGATGTCCAGTGTGGACATAAGTGTAAACAGAAGTCACAGTTGTGGAGCAACTTAAAGATAATTTAAATAAATCTGAGTGGGGAAAAAAGCATGACAGTCAAGCATCAGTCTATAATGTGTAAGAGCCACCACTTCTAGAGAAACACAACATATAATTTGATAGATGCAAAAAAGCAGAATTATTCGACCATTTAAATGACTGTAAAAGTAGTTAAACTCACACAACTAGAATGTAGATTTTATTCGAATTTGACTTTGATTCTTTTTCAGGAAATGAAAGAGTAAAAAAATTCCCCTCTCGCCCCTGCGGGCGGTCTTTCATCCTTCAAGCTCGGGTCTATTACCAGAGGCCTGGGAGCTTGAGGGTCCTGCGCAGTATCTTTGCTGTTCCTAGGACTGCAGTCTTCTGGACAGAGATCTCGGATGTTGTTCCCGAGATCTGCTGGAGCAACTCGCCTAGCTTGGCAGTTTCTGCACAGAGCGCTCCGATTACCACTGGGACCACTGTTACCTTCACCTTCCACATCTTCTCTGAGCCCTTGGTACCTCTCCAGCTTCTTCTGCTCCTTCTTCATGATGTTGCTGCCATTCGGGATCACTACGGCAATCTTCCTCTCATTGTCCACCACTACTATGTCCGTTTGGTCAGTCATCACCATTTTGTGCATCTGTGTCTGGAAGTCCCACAGGATCTTAGAGTCATAGTTTAGCTCATAGTCGAGTCTTGTTTGCCGTTTTGTTTGTTTATTCATTATTTCAACCAAATAAAGGCTCGTTTTACTTTTGAAACTTAGTTTTGTCTCCATCGTTTCTGCTTCTGGGTCCACATCATCATCACACCGGCGCACCCCACCATGACACTTGTGTTTGTTTTACTGGTGTATATGCATTTCATCCCATGCTTTTCCTGTTTATATCAATCTTGAATGATCTTTGTGTTTCAAATCTGCTATAAATAATTATTTCTTGCCATAAAGCGCACATTTTCGATTTGTCAAATTCACTCAGTCAACAAATAGCAAAAATCACTAGTATAACTGGGATTAGCCACACATCTCACTTCATATATGTCGCTATCAATGCATTACAGAGACAGATTTTAGTTCCACCGTGTGAGCAACTTGAATCGTAACTATTTAATTTGACAAAGTCAGTGACTGAAAACCCTGAAGGCCACCTGTAGATGATATATTTGGCTTTCCACTCAACTCCAGCATCTACTGTATTATGGAAAAGAGAATTGGATGTAAGATCCCCTGCGGCCTGTGCTAAATTTACCTTAAACCAAATCACTAAAGCCTACTGGTGCTTGACAGTCTGGGCAGGTGTGCAAACTCCTCAGCAATAACCAAGGGAGGCTTGCTAGCACTGCTCACCCTTTATGCATTCTTATTTATTAATCTAACTCGCACTTTCTCTGCTGAAGGGTCTGAAGCACTGAAAGTCAAACAATGCACTGCCAAAATGCTACATTCTATCAATTCATCTGAAACCACTGGTACTTAAAAGTAATCTGAGGTATTATTATTATTATTCAAGGCATTTATTGTATAGCTGGCTTTAGCTGCACCATGAAACTGATGCCACTTGGCACATCACAGCTGCTGCAATCAATATAGATTTCAAGTACATGCATGAGATGGACTACACAGCTTAAAAAGCGTAACATTGGTAAGGCATTGTTGACACAGACACACAACACAATCACCACAATCACTGTGTAAGTAATCTAACCAACAGTGCTGTCTGTTGAAGTGTTAACTGCCCTGACACTGCTGGTTTCACTGTGTGTCTTGACATGTCTTACTGTGAGTCAACACCCCAACACATATTTTTCTGTTAAATAAATGAAAAGTCTGAGCACTGAATAAACACAGATTCTAAATAGGAGTTGACAACACCAGAAGCTTCAGTGGAGTTTGTGGGGTTTTTCTTGTTGGTTTTTTTTGCTGACAATTGCAGGCAGAGGAGGTGGCAGATAAGAGGTCTGACTTTTTGGTGTCACAGCGTTCCTGTCGAGCTAGTGCAAGAGTAAGGAAAAGTCCTTGTCCCTTGTGATTTAAAAATGCTTATTAAATGGCAGTACAAAGACAGCAGGGCACTTGTGTGGACAGGGCATATTTGTAGGCAAAAGGTACGGAGGTTTAAGAAAAGAGGGAATGATTTAGTTAATGTCATGTTTTTGGAGATAGGCTATTTTTTTGTATGCATAGTAAAGGCATACTTGAAGTGAAAAAAAAATAATGAAAATGTATCCATACCAATCTTTATTTTTGTATTTTTGGCAAGATCTCCCAGGTAGTGCGTAAAATCAAGACATTTTGTCACCCATAGATGCTGGTATGAGAACAAATATAAGAAACGGCATGCAGAGCCTGTGGAACAGATGGGGTTTTTAGCTCTGATTTTACATCTAAAGGACAAAACCACAGTGCTGTGGTTTCATTCAGCTGTCAAAAACTGAGTGGCACCACATTACATGGATGATTACCAATAATTCCCTTGCTGGGAGTCAACTGAAAAGCAGACAACGATGTAATTACAGTCCCCTTTGGCAAACTGCTTTGTCATACAATAGAATAATGATATGCTCTTTTGACATCAAACCAGTGTTCCTGGATTGTTCCATAATGGCCCTGTAAGCCAAAAATGGTATTTTTGTATAGCCTCACCTGGAGTCCACATGTTCAAGATAGTTTTATAGGAAGTCCTATAAAATAATGCTTTTGCTCTAAGGCTTGCACTATGATCTATGAGATCTGTGACAGCTGTAGAGTAGGCTACTCAAAAGTACACTTAATACGGTGAAGAGATACACAGCTGCTGTATAGTCTTTAATTACTATACACTACACATACTCAGGAGGCAATTAGCAGGATTTTCAATGCCCCATAGCATATCATTATCATAATAAATCTGCAGGGGGTTGACAGGGATCTTGATTGATTCAAATGACTCAAATGTTCTTTGGCCAGTTGCTGAGCATTTAAAAACTCTCTTCTGTCTGACCTGAGTTGTGGAATGCCCACAACTACCCACTTGTGGGAAAATGTATCCCTGAACTGGATTTCTAGTTCATATACTGTTTCTTCAGCACCTAGGTAGGCATATTAAGTCATACATCAATACCACAATCATGTTGCTTTCAGCTAACTCAGAACATGCAATTTTTGCTTTTGCAAACCCAATTATTGTTCCTAATGTTTCCTAAATGATTTATTAAACAATAATAAATGATTTAATAACTACTATTAAGCATTATTTACAGATTATAGACTATATTGTATATGTGCAGCACAGATGACCTGGAGACATTTATGTTTAAATTCAGAAGGGTTTTTGGCACTAAAGGGTACTTTTGTTCAAACTGCAGCATTGAGCCTTGAAAAAAGTCAGCAGGCAGTAAGAATAGTATCCACAGGATAACAAGCTAACAAGCACTGGGTCTACTGTCTGTCTCAGGTACATGAACAAATCTGGTGAGCCCCAAAGCCCCCAAGCAGTCTCTTCAGTATTCTCTTTGGGAAGTGTCAAGGGCGGTGAGTCTTTTTCCACCACACGCAGTGCTGCAGGTTCTTCCCAAACAATTCATGCTTAGTTTCATCAGTCCAAGAAACCTTGGAGAGACTGGGAACTTCCAGAGTGCAGAGGGTTTCCTCTGCAGTATCCTCCCATTATCAGTTACCTTGTTTGGTGTATTTATATGTTAGGTTAATTGCAAGATATAACCAGCTCCAATGATTTCTTCAGCCTTGCATTAACAGAAAACTGTAGACATACAGATTCATATGGCTTTCTCTATAGATGGAAAACACAGTCAAAATGAGGTGAGAACACACACTTTCTTTTCTTGTCATATGACATATTTTTTTCCACTCTCTAATTTTCATGTTGTATTGGATGTCTTTGTAACTCCTGGATTGTTCTCTGAATTGGAGCAAAGCCAAACATACTAATGCAGGGTTGTTTTTACGAACTTTGGCTTTTGCATTGTTTTTTGAATTGTGTTTCTCTGTCCAATAATTATTATCATTATTACTACCTGGTCATCAGAAATGACCTAACACAGTCAACACAAGTTTACATGTTGTGATTATCATTCACGTGCTGTCATGTTTTGTAAAGCATAAATTAGTCAGAGCAGGAACTCTCTCACACTGCTTTGGCAGATAGAAGTTTACGAGCGCTTTCTTTCCTTATTTCTGCCTCAGTCTGTCTCTCTCCATATTGTGGGCAGCAGCAGAATTGTGCACCAAGGTACCATCTATTGTGTTGAGATAATTGCCCATGAGTAGAAGCTCATCAAGAGGAGAAATTAAAATTATTTCCTCATACTCTGGGATGGTGAACCGTGGAGTATAACAGCCGATGAATCTCTATATTCCACAGGGATCTGCTTTCCATAGAGGTAGCCTTGATTAGGCTGGACAGCAACACATTTACACATAAGAACTCTTCCTGTGTGCTCCATTTCTGCTGTATCCATGCACCTTGCTTTTGTTCCACCCAGAAGTTAAAGGTTGGGCTATATTGCTTGTACAATGCAAATACAGATTACTTTCCTCCAATCAATCACAGGCAACACTTCTTCCCACAAACACATAGCATATTTCTCACTGCCACTGGATTCAATTTTCCAAACACAAAATTAAACATCTTGTAAATTATGTTTATTGTCCCGTGTATTTCCCTCCTGCAATCAAATGCCAGCAGCCATTGCTCATGTACTAATTGAAGTTGTTTTTTTTCCCTCTTATGTAAATTTCTAGAATGCTTAATTGGGGTATATATCACAGTTAGCATACATTATTCTAGTGGTTTATTCTTTCCTCACAAACGCACTATTTGCACTGAGGGATTATTCCAATGTATGCTTGCTGTTGGGCACAGAATGTAGATTCCTTCTGAGTATTAAAAACAACACTATCTTGTAATGTCAACAGGTACAATTAAACATTCACATTTAATAATACCACCTCGCCAATAACATCATTGCATTAAAATGAAGAGGTAATGACTCCCTTGCAGTTTCCACAGTTCTAAAGCAATCCAAGTGGCCAGATTGGACCCTTTGGTGGCTTCTGGGCAGCATGTCGGACACTCCTGATATAGCTTATAGATGACTCACTTGACTATGAAGACTTACAGACCAATTTAATTCCTTTTAACTCACCTTTTTTTTATTTTTTCAGTGTATAATTTTATTCAGCAGACTAAAAATTAGTGCAAGGTAAACAATTGATTCACATAGATAAAATGATAACAAAATACCACTGCAAATGAACAGATACAGTATGTTGGTCTATAACTGCTGGATGGATACGGAACTTTCCATGATAAGAAATACAATGTGTATTTGTGCAACTGCGGGGTGCTCCAAGTAGCCACAAAATCATTTTGAAAATGTCATATCAGGAAAAAGCAAAAATGAATAGCTTTTAAACTAAACTTTAGTTTTAAAGCCACAGTATTTTTAATGCTGGCCTGTTGTCTTGGCTTGCTGCACTGTTAGAATGTCTCTTAAGTCTCAATCCAAACACTTTTCTGTCTCTTGTTATTAATGAATTAAATATACACAATGGAAATGCTCTTCCTAAACACAAGCTTATGTTTAAGAGCAACCATTGGACTTGCAACTGTAGTACCAGGCCAAAACAATCCATGGGTTGTTAAACAAAATGCTTGTTAAACACAGACTCCATTCTAGAGAATGAACAAGATTTCAAAAGTTTGCACAATGCACAATGGAGATAAGAATGTAGATGTTTATCATTTATCAGAAAACGCATGGAAAGTACTTACCCAAATGTATCCTACTAGAGGAAACAAAGGCACTTTAAAAGTAAATACCTTTGTTTTCTTATAAAAGTAAGTAAAAGTCAGTAAAAGCCCTGAATTTGGAAGGATTTAATAGTTATGTCCATGATTTTGATATTAACTAGTAGGTATGTATGTCAAAGGAAACAAAATAAGGTCATAATTAAAGCAGGGTATTTAGCATATTTGAATTTATTTGAATTTAATTTCTCCCCCAGAAACACACACACACACACACACACACACACACACACACACACACACACACACACACACACACACACAAAGTACATGTATAAAGCAATAATATAACAAAAAAAAGACAAAAAGCCCAATAAGGTAGAAAATACTCACAAGAAACAAGCTCAATAATTAGCTACCATACTAAATAGCTGTCTTGACATTATTATTGAAATCTGCATAGTGACTTCACAATCATTTAAAAAACAAGCTTAATATTAACCTTAAGCATTAGTATTCATAGTTAAATTGTTATCATTTCCATTCCAGCAAGAGCAAATTAAATTAATATGAACCCATTTTTAATACTGCCACATTTCCATGCAAATATTGACTGAAATCTAATATTAATGTGCATTTAAATATATCAGTAACAGTTTTGTCACTGTAAGCTATTTATTGGCCAATGACCATATTACTGTTGATGTCCTCTGCTTTCTATCAAAAGGAAAACATGTTGGAATGATGAAAAGTTGTTTTTCTCCCCTCCAACAAAATTACTGGATTCTTCTCAGGCGGAGAACCTCCTCTGACCAGTCCGTACAACTAAAAGTAGAAATATGTTTCCTCTTCATCTGCTGTTGAGTAACCAGCCAACTCAGACCTTCATCACCTGCATGCCATCAATGCTCTCCACAATGCATTACCTACCTCACTCAGTGATACAGATGGAATCTCTCCTGCCCGTCAGCAGAAGACAAACAATGCCCACAGGTCTGTGAACAGTGTGCCTACATCATTATTTTACTTAGGTTGCTTTGCACGCACTGCCATCACATGGTTTGGCACCGGGTCATTTTGGCAGTGATGAATTTCATTTACTGCTATATTAAACAGTATTTATACACAGTATTGCTGTGTGCCTTAAAGCTCAGTCACTAATTAATGTTAAAATCGTGTGGTGAATTTGCAGTGAACAATCATATGTCAGGAGTTAACTTACTGCTTAATTCTGTGGTCTATCTTTTCTATAGAAAAAAAATACGTCATCTCTAAAATTAAAATGTAAATGTAACACAGCTATTGTTTTTAAGATCATGTTATTACCTGTGAAAGATAAAAAGATATTAAGAAATCAAAACAGGAAGTGTCTGTAATGTACATTTTAAGGTGTTTAAAAGTAGATATCTTCCAAAAACAGGTCAAATTAAACATCCTTCCAACAATGACATTACACTGGATTTTAACTATACTTAGTCCAAATTGACTTTCATTTTATAATCTATATGACTGGCTAGAAATTTGTACTCTCACTAGTAATCATGGCATATTAAACATCATGGAACTTCTGTTTATATGCAGAAAGTATGTACAGGAGAAGATTTAGATACAGAGTTCAATAGAATTGAGTGCATGTGAGTTGGCTGCTGGTATTTTGAAAGTGTAATGTATTTTTCTCTTATAAATATAGCTACAGCTATTTCTAAAGAAGACATCAGTTTGTCAGGGTCTTGATTCTATTGTCTTTCTAACAGAGCTGCTCAATGCATGTTTTCTGCCCCCAGCGATTGATTAACATCTATGCAAAGGAACTATCAGGCTGAAATGATTAAGACATCTTTAAACGGGACTGAACTGTGGGGGATGAGAATGTTTAATTATACTATGTGCTTTTTTCTTTTCTTTGATAAATCTGCAGAGAATCTTATGGAGCCACAATGTATACTGCCTCACAACTACTTCTTCTTCTTTAGAGACATGGGGTTCAGGTTTATCTTCGTACCGCCCTATTAGTATCACAGTGGGAATTATATTTTAAGTGAGGCTGAAGATCACTTCCCTAGCTGTTTGAAATATGGCATTTGTGGATGACATCTGTGGAATCTGAGCACCTCTTCACCCGAGGGCATATCCCAATACGAAAGCAAGAAGCACAGCTGAGCAATGAGTTGGCAGGACCAGTCCTGCTGACTTCTCAGGATTTCAGTGGAGCGCTTTGCCGACTGGTGTCGCATGACTTCTCATTAATTTTGCTTTTGTAGCTCACTTAATATGCTATTGACTGCATTAGTGAAGAGATTAATGTGTTGTTAAATTATGTTGGCTCATGACGCTGTCCCGTGTTTAGATATACTGCCTCATCAGCTGCTGCATGGATTATTTTCCATGTACAAAAGCTCATAGAAATCTAATGCAGGTCACATTCAGCAAGCAGATCCATAGAGTCTTATTGGGAATTCTTTGCCCAGCAAGATGTGAGGGGAATTATTGCTAGATAGTGCTGCAGGCTCATTCAACACAAAACAGTAGTAATAGAAATAGGCAGAATCAAAATATATTTTTGTAGAAACAATATAATAAAGTGGTACTTTAACAGAGAGCAGTTTTTTAGCATATCAGCTCATTTAAACTAAAACTAAAACAGCAAATATCCTGAATCTACTAAGTTCAGCAGTAGTTCCATTTCCTTTGGATTCAACTATTCAGTTGCAAGAGGAACAGTGTGTTATTTATTCTCTCAAAAGTTTAAGTCTTGCTTTGACCACAAAGTCAAAGTGCTTTAGAGGGAAATGGATTCTGACCAACATTCAAGAGCTATCTTCATACTAGTCAAGATGCACAGCAGCAAGACTTGTTGTCATCCAAACACTGTGTTGTCTCTAGACTTGACAACACCTAAGAGATACTGACAGGCTGCACTGTGCAAGCAGAAGACACTTCACTTGAACAGATTTAGTCACAACAAGATATCCACAAGAGGCTGCTGCTGTTTACAACTTGACAGAAGAATCTAGATTTAGCAAGTGAGTGGGCTTTTGGGTCGTCTCATTTTGATAAGTTAAAAACTGCTTTGGTGTCTTTACTGTGGGCTCTCTTGGCCAGACATTAAGCACAAACTACTAGCTTGCCATTGCAAATTAAACACTCTTTTCATTTCCACTTACACCTGTTATCTTCTGCATTGAGATGTGAAGGTGTGCTTTCCAAAACACAGAGATGTTTTGACTCTGATCAGATTTGTCTAGTGTGATGCCAAATCTAAAGTTCTGCATTATTTCTTTGCAAAGGCTATTCACAGACGGATTCAATTAATTTAATGGTGTGATGTAGCCCCTTCTCGTGTGAGTCTCTCACTCGTTTCTATCAAGAAAGGCTCCTAGGAAATTTCATCGACCTCATGCTCCATCATCGATGGCTATCACCTGCAAAGATTTAATGTAGTAGTATGACAGACCTGGCACAAGCAAAGGTGCTTCATTGATTTGAAATAAATGCACGAAACAAATATGGACAAGGTACTGTACTCATACTGTGATTTATTAGGCTGAAAGATGAAAAAAAGCATTCAAATTGAATCTCCATTTTTATGTATAATCATGCATGAGCTTGGCCTTATCTATTGACCCTCCTAGACCCTGATCTTTCTTCACTATTCACTTCAATGCTAGTATCTTGATAATTCAACTGGTAATATGTATGTGAAATTGTGTACCAGCCATAGACTTCATTTAAGGATTCTTATTGTCTTCTTTCCTATTTGGAGTCATAGCGTTTAAAATTTTGTGTGTATTAAAAACCACAAAAAAGTATACATTTGTGTCACTGAACAATTTTGATACCGAGAGACTGTCAAAAACACAATTAAATGGGATGAATGGGCAAAAATCATAAATGTATTGCAAATCTGTTTTTGTCTACATACATAAAAAAATCACATTAAGCAGAAATTTTTTATTAACTATTTATATTCTAGTCCAGAGCCTCGTAGATTTTAAAAAGAAATTCTGACATTCTTCTACATATAGTGACATAATTGCCGCAAAACAGCAAGTAACTGTAAAATAACACAGCAACCTTGCTTTTATATAGGAGTATAATGAGATGCAAACCATTTTGAGCCAGATGAGGGGGATGGAATCTGTTGCAACCCTGAATAGTGACTGGTGGTAATTCTTTGAACCGAAAACTGCCATTTCACATTTTACTTATAAAATAATAATAATATGTTGAACCAACCACTATTTCTGACACTGACGAACAAGGCCAACTAGTCACAAGTCAAGCATATCTCTAATATCTCTAATTGTGGTTAACGGTCTCACTTGGATGTGGGAGACAGACACTCTCTCTACTTTCAAGATTAGGCTTTAAAACTTTTTGATAGAGCATATAGTTAGGGCTGGATCAGGTGACCTGAATCCTTCCTTTAGTTACGTTGCAATAGGCCTAGGCTGCTGGGGGCTTCCCATGATGCACAGACAGTTACTTGTTCATTCACTCTTTTCCCTCCCTATATGATTACAGAGCACTCTGCATTTAATCGTTACTTATTCCACAGTATGTCTTTTGTCCTGTCTTTCTCCCCTCACCCCCAACCAGTCACAGCAGATGGCTGCCCCTCCCTGAGCCTGATTCTGTTGAGTGTTCTCCCTGTTAAAAGGGGAGGTTTTCCTTCCCACTGTCACCATGTGTGAAAGGGGTTGTTTGATTTTTGGGATTTTCTCTGTATTATTATACGGTCTTTACCTTACAATATATTAAGACGACGGCTGTTGTGATTTGGGTGCACATAAATATAATTGAATTCAATTAATTTAAGTGCCCAAAGCTATTTACACAGCTTTATTTTGTGTATAGTACTAATAAGTAACATACCAATTTTACCTGCTAAAGATCAGTCTGTTAGTATTACTTTGCATACTATATTCCTATACTCTGAAGTACATAGCTTTCATCATGGCTGTAGACTCTTAGAAAAACACAAAATCTCCATCCTTGCATTGAAAAGCAAAAGAGGTATATTGTTAATTTTGTGACAAAAAGCAGGTATTCAATTTCAATTTTATTTATTCAGCCCCAAATTGCAACAGCAGTTGCCTTAAGGCGCTTTAAAATGTAAGATAGACCCTACCTTTCTTCTTGTGAGTGATGAATTTGACCTGACAAAAGTATCTTATATTGCATCTGATGTGGCTGTGATAAGTATTATTAGCATTAATTTATTATATAACGCTGTAAGTGCAGTGTTGATGCTTTGGCTGCAAATTCATCACTAAGTCTTCATCCTGATTTTTTTAGCCCTACATAAATCTGCTACTTCATAAAAACAGGTATTCTAATGCAGAACAGAACTGACTTAGAAGTGGAGTATCAGAGGACAGGGGAGAATTTGAGGACAAGAAGCATACAAGGGTGCATGCTGTATGATGTGTTACAGAAAGCCAAGATATTTTCTTAAAGTGAGTAAAGCAAGTTGAACACTTTGTCTTTTAGGGTTTTAGTCAAATTTTTACTTTACTGTAGCGGTCTCAAGAGACTCTGTGTTATTTTTCCACAGCATGACATACATGCACAGCTCTGCTACAACTTTAACCCTTTAATACTAAATCTTTCACATACAATATTAAGATATATGTGAAAATGCAACTATTAATAGGACTCATGTTTTAGATTAATGTAGCCGTGTTACATTATGTAATATGCAACTGAAGCGTAAAAAAAAAAGTGAGAAATATGTGCATGAGTCGCAGTAACTTCATTTATACCTGCATGCATTGGAATCTGACTGTGAATAATAGTTTGTGTTTTTTTGCACATCCACAGGTCAGCTGTTAGACACAGATTTCAGGTTTATTCACCGGAATAGTTTTTAATAATAGAGACCTCCTCTGACAGGATTCTGCACAACCAAGCTGTCAGTTTTATTCTATGAACAGCTGTTGCAGGATACATGACCACACACAGTCATTCCTTACAGAAGAGTTTACACCTAGGAGCTCACATCAAAAATCTATACTTTTGCTTGCAGCCGTATGTAAAAGATTTGAAGATGAAATCTGTTTCTGAGGGAAACACTTGCGCAAAATTTGCACTTACTCTGCAATCGCTATTTATGATTATCTCTTATCATCTGTCACTGCTCTTGGTAAAATAGTGGTATTACTGAAATTAAACGGTTGTGGGTTTTTTTTTTTTTTTTAATTAGTGGACTATTAGCAGATAGCCCACAGTACTTTAAATTCACATCATTGAACCTTTGCTACTGCAGTACCACAGTAGCTTGTCCTACTTAGAAAACCAGGTCCTTGGTTTCGTCTAATCTCGGGAAAGCTATCTTGGAAAAACAGTGGAATTGTGTTGATTAAAAATGTGATTAGTATTTGTGAGTGCTTGGCACAGCACCATTGTATCTTTTAATTTGTTCAAAGCAAGAACGTATTGTTGTGATATTGCAAATATCTTATTATAGAATTAAATCCTGACAAACCGTTATAAACTTCAGGCGGATGTCGTGCTTAAAAGAGGGTTGCAAGACCAATTTCCTCTCATATTAATTGGTGTTAAGTACAATAAAAAAAATAGTAGCATTGAAACCTAATTTGTATGATACAAAGCCAAAGTGATTGGGATAATATTTTTACTTGGGAAAATCAGAAGGAAAAGCCTGGTAATTGCAGGAGATTTATAGGATGTTTTGAAATGAACATAATGCTCGCATCATTTATGAAACAAATAATCCTGTTTTCTGTTTGGTAAAAGCTGTTTCTTTCATCAGTATAAAACTATTTTAGAGGATAAAGGTATCTATTTATTTTTTAATTTATGACTTATAATCTTTAGACTTTTGAATAGGCATGTAATATAAAGGCGGTGTGACTGTGCTTTGCTAGATAAAAACAAAAATGGTGTATGGAATCGTTAAGTAGCAAATCAGTTTGTGATAAAGCATGAGCTCCATTAGACGAAAAAAAAGTATCATTGCTTACTGGATAAAAAACAGTTTTATCCACATTGGAGATAAATGTATCACAGATTCTAATCTACTCTCTTCCGGTAAGTTTAATTGGGCCTTTTTCCTGCTCGTACAGACTTCAGCTTGTATCAGCCTCTTCATCGGGTGGGAAATTTACCATATAGCATGCAATCAAAATCTGACTCTTCACCAGCATGCTCATTTGTGTTTGCCTGCGAGAATGAATGGCATCTTGACGAACATCAGATCAAGCACTTATCAGAGGAAGCAAACCGCAGTTACATGTGTAAATTACCTGCAGTGATATAGGATATTTTATCATACAAATGTAACCCATTTTGTTTCCTGTCAGCTAATGCCTGTAAACCATCAAGGAAATCATTGCAAAATAAGAACTGGTGGCATATGTAGAGGCAGCAACCAAATGATTATTTTAAGATGCACAGGGGAACGAGCTGAAACAACTTTCTGACAGTTTCATCATGCATTACTACACAGCAGTTCCTCCTAAAATTGACATTGTTGGCTTTGATCAAAGCCAAAACAGGGCTGTGACATTCTGAAAGAAGTGTTTCAAATGATTTCCATGACAGAGAGCATAGTTTCGAAACACTGACAGTGCTTCAAAGGATATAATATCTAAGTGGGACTCTGTGTAGGTACATGCCTATGATATGTGAGCCAGCCCCAGTGCATGCTCACTGAGAGTGGGTCGCTTGCATTGACATATGTGACTCTAATGCCACGAGAGACAAAAATATTCTGTACAATGCATAATACTCATTTTGGATGTTATCCTGTATAATCAACCACTATCATACTACTGCATGTTAAAATTAAATGACTTGCAGTGCTGATGCGTATATTTCATCATGCCTTGTTGTTTAGTTTTTCCCCCTCTGTGATGAATCGGAGCTGTGCCCTTGTTGAGGCATTGTCTGCGGGTAGCGCAGTGAGTCTGACTGATTGATGGCAGACAGTGGCTGTCACCCCTGGAGAGTAAGCATTTCTGTGTCGTCTCCCCACTGAAGGTCCTGTTGAGCTTGTTAAGGGAGAAAACACTTTTTGTTTATAGCCACTCTGACGGCACCGGCTGACAGCTCCTGCTGAAGAGGAGATAGACTCCCTCTGGCACACTGCTCCCTCTCTCTTTCCACGGTCTTTGTCTCACCTTCCTGTCTCTCTCTCTATTCCTTCATCTGTCTCTCACCCTTTTCTCTCTCGCTCTGATGTTGTGAAATTTGGTGATGATTTAAAATGCAAATGGCAATCCCTGCACAAAAATCCACAGAAATCTGCTTCACCCATCTGGAGAGCATTAGGTGAGTGAAACACAACCGGAAATGTGATTTTTCTATCTGTGCAAACAAATTTGGTCCAACTCTCAATTTACAGGACCAACAACTTTTGTACTGCGATGTAAGACTCGCTTTTCAGTGTGTTAGCAATACTTAGCAATAGTCAACACTTTACCAAACTTAAAACACTACAGTTATGATTGTTTGAATTTCTCAGGGTTTTTTTTATTATTAAAAGGCTGCTTCTGAAAGAAGAAAAAAGACTGCTGTTATTTTAGATTTTTAATACCTTCAAGCTAGACTTTGAAAAGACAAAACCAAAAATAACACTGTTCATAAATTTTATGAAACATCACAGCACTTTAGCTTTAAGCCAAAAAATTGCCCAAACAGGAGGAATTAGTCCAATTGTTGGGGACTATTTCCAGATGTGTGTTAATACACCTTTGGAACTTAAGTGAGTATTTTACAGCAGTACATGCGATTTACTCAAAATAAACAGTCTGTGTGTTTATGCTAATGAGGTAGCATGGCACTCACTGCATAAGTGTGGCTGGCTGATATGTTTTTAATAGTGAGGCTCAACGGAACAGAGGAATAAACTATATTAGGTTTTGATTATCCACAATATGCTTGTTGGGTATGTCTCTCTGCGGTAATTGTTGACTAGAAAAAATACAGAATATCATCTCTTTTAAATAGGCCTTTTGGACTTTGGTCATCCATCCATTTTCTTAATTGCTTATCCAACTAAGTTGTGCTGGGAGCTGGAACCTATTCTGGCTGCAATCGGGTGGAAAACAGGGTAGACCCTGGACAAAGTTACCAGTCCATCACAGGGCTAACCCAGAGAGTGTTAGCTCCATGGAAAGACACAGCTGACCAGAAATTTCAAACACACTTGCTGTGAGGTGACAGTTTTAATGACTGCACTACCACCCAGAAGCAGCAATGTATTAATGAATCTTCCAGTCTATATCTAACTCCACTCCAACAGAGGACATACTACTTATGTGTCCAAAAGAATATTTTTTGCTGTTATGAACTACAAAAGCTAATAGATCCAGACTGATGGGTCAACATCTGTACACTGTGTAAAACACACAGATTCAGTGGTAAACACACAATTAATCACAAATGTAGACTTAGCTTTATATCACACAAGACTGATCATGGTGCAGGAAATGTAATCAGAATTTGAGTTTTCTTGTTTCTCCATATTCTCTTGTGTGGATATCTCCCCTTTTTGAGCATCAGTAGACTATCTGGATGTCTTTGGTAAACACACCACATTTTCTGTTTTCCAAGTGAACACACTCACATCACTTTATCCAGAATCACAGTCAGGTGAAATGATCTTGCAGCAGCTCAGCCACCAGTGAAAAATGTACCGAGGCATTAAGCTCTCTTCTGAGACAGCTTTAAGGAGGGGAATAAACAACATCTAAAATTAACGAAAGTGAAAGTGCCCAAACCCATTCTCTCCTCCATCTTTAGAAACCCGCCCCCTTGTCTTCCTTTTTCCATCTATTTATGTAGTCACCTCGACTGGGAAGCACTTCAAGTGAGGACTCTTTTCACTCCCAGATGGGCTCACCACAGAGAGCTGTGTTTGTCTCTGTGTTTGGATTCGAATGTGTGTGTTTCTGGAGTGATCTGCAGCTGAGTGCCATTTGAAGTTGTAAAGCCAAGCATCTAAACACGGCCCGACACTGAGTCATTTGCTTTTTGATCATGGTGTACCTGATGAGAATCTCATTTGAGCAAGAGGGAACCTGCATGTAGAGAGACTCTCCTCAGTCTCCCTACATGGTTACCTCTCTTTCCTCCGCCCACACATGGGGAGTGGTGTCCCAGAGCAGGATGATGCGGAAGCTTCCCCTGAGCTGTGAGCAGGGAAAGGCTTCAGATTCCTGGCGTTGTACTAACACTGCCATTTAAAATAAAAGAAACATGAAAGCCTTTTTGATGTTCAAGGAGATTCATCTTGCTCGTGACACCAGCAAGAGCACGAGCAACAAGCAGCCAATGGACAGGCATACGTGGTCAAACTCTCCCTCAAAAGGATGATCTCTGATAGGAATGTGATTGTCTGATCTGTCAAGTAATTAAAAATAATTTCTGTCAAGAGCTTAAAATTGTATTTTATATGGTTTTGAAGAACTCATCTCACATATTATAGTCTTTGTTTACCACAGTGCAGCATCATACAATATTTATCCCGATGGCAGTAGTCTACCCACATTCAGCCGTCACTGTCATACAGCTAGCTGTTAAAAGCTGTGCAGTTCACCAGTTTAACAGCTTTGGGAACATTCACACCCTGCCCTTACTTTGGTACTCTCAAGGCATCTATCCAAATCTACCAAAATTCTCACTGCGTAGGCAGCAGGGCTTGCTTTAGAGGGCTGTAAAAGGCAAGTTTTGTGAACTGCACCAGGGTATTGCTGGAGAGGCTGTGTAGGTGCTCCATGTCCTCCACTTGTCTGACAGGTAGAGAGCGTCTCAGAGGAGACTTAGCAAACAGGGATCTGAGCATTTTCATATGGGATCTTGGACAGTGCAGGCCATGCCTTACTTATCAAATGTCATTACAAAGAAGACATAAGAAAATGTCAGTTTTTGGGGGGGATGTTCTATGTCTGCGTAAATGAAAGAAAGAAATCAAGTGTGTGTGTGTGTGTGTGGAGTGGAAGAGCCAGCATTGTAGGAGACATGATTGCATGCCTTGATCTTTCCTATGGCAAGAACAAGACCTCAATCTCTCACTATCTCCCCTTTAATCAAATCCCTACCTTTTTGCCTTCCTGCCACAAAACTGTCACAGGCTGAAAATAAGCCCTTTCCTTATCAAAGAGCCAAGGGTTCAATTGATTTCCAGGCTAGGAGATTTTTTTTATTCAGAAACTTTGAAGCCAAAAAAAAAGAGAGAAAGAGAGTAAAAGAGAGAGAGAAAACACCTGCACCCCTCCCTCTCCCATCAGGCAAATTACTTCTGACTTTTAATTTATTTCGGCAGGAAATGGAAAGCTACATCCTAACCACAGTCAATAGGGGGACTGGAAAGGAGAGGTGTAATCAGGCGGCTCAACTCCAAGGCCTCCATCCTGTCACTTTTAATAGCCACTCAGACCACACAATCTGCTCAGCCTGATATGCTCACGCCATTCCCATAACTGAAAATGCAGCCATCTCCTCCTCTTCTTCCTCCTTTCCCTCCTCCTACTCCTCCTTACCCTCCCTAATAACAACTGAAAATTTCCACACTTCCTTAGTGCCTCGCATGAAACAAATCACAAAGTGCTTTCTGCCTTCTTTCTATCTATCTATCGGATTTATCTGTAGATGGTGGATGATTTAAAATAGGGACAGGGAGATTGACATGTTTCATTTACATTCAGAGTTCCGTTTCTGGCTTTGATACAAGGAAAGATTGGATTTAAACCTGCCAACATGGCTTCCCATTCAGGTTTTGGCTTGAGTTGTATTGGGAGTGCAATGGCAAATTAGTTTACAGCGCCATCGTAGCAATACTATCAGCAAGGCTCGAGATAGCAACATCAGTCTGACGAAAAGTCCAACACATAAGTTTAGACTGAAATTACTCAGCAATAATAACTTTAGTTGTTGCCATTTTTATCATTGTTTTAACATTTTTGAACATTCACTTCAAGGACTTACTTCAAATGAGGGATTTCAGTTCACCAGAAGTTAAATGTCCACAACAGTCTGATATTAGCTGAATAGAGATAATACAAATTTGTATGCACATATTGTATGGTAGCAAATTGCCCCACAGTTATTCATGGTCCAGGAAGCCTTGACTCTTCAGATGACATTCCCCTTAGTGACACTATCAAAGACTCAGTGATAACATGATGTGATTCACAATGATATTTTTTTTTATGCTGATTTATAGTTAACTATCTAAAAAAAACATACCATAATGCTATTATATTATTCATTGTTTTTTACTCACAGGATCTAACTTTAGTGATCCTAACATTTCCACCACTCCCACTTCAACCAGCACAACTGAATTTCAGTTTAGTAATTATATATTTGAAAAATGCTTTGTATTTACTGCTCAGTACTGGGCAATTGATAAAACATAAATAAATAGCGAATAAAAATAATACTTGTCTAATTTTGTTTTGTGTTGGCCTTAATGGAAAGTAATTCTGTGTCCAAGTAAAACTGAAAGAAATTTGAACAAAATTTCCCTGATTAGTTAAAGCATACTCATGTGGCAGACATTTGGACTGGGGCTCATGCCATTCTGGCTAAGAGGTGAATGAAGATTGGCTTGTCCTGAGTGTCCCTGGCTTACAGATCAAGTTTTATCTACAAGCCGTTTGCTCTTCCAGCATCTAATGAAGCTCCCTGAAAGGAGATTAAATGGCAGAGAGGGACAAAACAATAACCATTACCAGTCACCTTCATTTTGTTTCAGCCGTTAACATCCTGGGCAGCTGCTGCTATGCGGCAACCACTGCTCACTTGCACACTTCGGTGTAAGAATGCAAGTGGTGACCCTTTCTGTTTCTCTTATAAACTGTAAAGATACTATGTCATGCTCAGACTGTGCTAATAATATTTGCAGAATAAAAGATGCTGAGAGAAAATATCTAAGCAAGACATTTTGGTTGTTACATATGCATTTGCTGCTACTCCAAGTGCACAGCAAACATGTAGCAAGGGGGTTTAGGTAGATACATTAGTTGCTTCTGTAAGGGCATAATGCATCATCGGTTATGGCTCCAGGCTGGCTGATATTCAGGGGAAAACACAACACCTTTAACATTTAGCTTTAGTGGTTCTTGCTTTTATAGGAGCTCATCATCTTGTTTTGTCCAACAGCCTAGCAAAGTCTTTAACCTTGCATGAAGACAGATTTACATCTAACATCTAAGTGTCATCCTGTTTCAATCAATTGGCTCTTTTTACACCGAACAGCTTTTAACTCGGTTCCAAATAGAACACATTAACATTGGATCCAGTCTGCTGGCAAAACTAGCTCTGAAATTCAAGAAGTTAAGATCTCCATTGAAAATGTGTGAACTCATCAGTCTCTCAATGGTTTCTTCCTTTCCTTTGAATACGGTGGGCTGGGATCGATCATCCATTATTCTTGGATTTCATTATGTGGGAAGAACAGTATCAGTAGACAACATAATACAAAGTTTACAGTACAACAGGGAATTTAGCACAATGCCACTTATATGCTTGTTGCTCATATATAGTAACTTAGATCATTTGGTGTTTTCATCTTAGTACAGGTATGTTCAAATATTTTAAATGTGGGGCTTAGGAAGAATAAAATAAAATAAAACATGTTATATGAAATGTTTAACTTTAGTATTCATAAAGGAAATCTATATTTACACTTTTCTTGTGCATTTATGCATTTTAAATATACATTTATATTGCCATGTGAAAATCCATTACATTTTAGTCAACATAAAACAGTCAAAGTTTTTCTTGTTTTTCTTGTTTGCATGTAACCAGTAATAATAGATGATGTTTTGTGTCAACATCTATCCTCTTTTTCTGCAATTGATATACAATATATTAAATATATTAATATACTAAAACCAGAGGAAAACAGTACTTCATAAATTGCTAATACAAAATGCACAAAAACAGAGAGAAAATACAAAGTCATTCATCAAATTAAAAAAAATGAACAAATTAGAGCAGTTACATATCAATAAAATGCCATTAGCAAAAGTTATGAAGTGAGATTTCAACAAAGTTCTTGAACTAACCCTCCTCCCTAACCCCCTCGTCTAATCTGTAAACTGTGAGTCAATGAATCAAGGGCTCGGCTACCAAGGCACACCAAGTTCTTATGACCTGCAAGGCCTACTGAAGATATGCAAAGCTACTGCTCATCAAACAAGGTTGATGCTAAGTTTCTGTTGAAATTTTGAATTAGAATAAAATATGAGACATCCAGTCATGTATCTCTATACATTTAATGAAATACATTACACTGTAATGTAAACTGATTTAAATGATCTGCATAAACACTATATGGACATAAATACAGGGCCACCTACACATTACACATATATGAGTTGCTTGGCCATGGAAACAGTTTTAAGATTAAACTTATGTGTAGGAAGATCTGTAATCACTCATCTGCCTGCTTTCTGGAGTGTTGGGCTGCAAGTCCATCTTTAAATCACTTCTACTTTCCCACACTTTCAAACTTGATTTTGAAATCATTGCTCTAGTCCAATCATTTTCTTTCCCACCATCTATGAGCCAATCACCCTCCATTCTGTGTGCTTGAAAGCTCAGTGGTTGTCATGGTTTCCCAGGTCCTTGCCATGTGACCTGCAATTTTGTGATTTGTTTTGGTCTGTGTCTCCCTTCTCCCTCTGTCCCTGGTTGTGTGTGGACATCAGTGTTGGTCAAGTTACTTGAAAAAAGTAATCAGTAACTAATTACTGATTACTCCCCCCATAAAGTAATCCCGTTGCTTTACTGATTACTTATTTTCAAAAGTAATTAATTACTTAGTTACTTAGTTACTTTTTAAAAACACGATTTACAACCGGAAGAGGTGATAAAGCGATAGATCATTCGGCCCAATTCTACTTTTTCTGCATAATCCATCATACAAAATGTAATCAAATGGAAAAGTCTCTTTTTTTTAACTTGTTTTATCAGTTTTAATCTTTTAACTTTATGCATCAAGCAACGATTTAATTATATGCACCATTCTCTGACTTGAATAAATTAGTTTAACATTTAAACCTATTTTCTGCACATTCCAGCACATAAAATAAAATATTTTTTGTGTTAACACTCACTCTTTCAAATAGATGCAAGTAAAACACAGCAGAAAATAAATAAAGTCAAAGACTCAGCGGTCCTGTTGCTCTATTTTCACCTGTAAAGCAGGACTGGGGGTAGGCGGAGGTTTACCCTGGTGCAGGTGTGCTGCGGTCAGTTGAAGAATCCGCGAGTTTCTCTGTGAGTTTCCCATTACGTCATAGCGCACTCGGTGCTTGCTTGGAAGTTTAGGGGTTTTTTTCGCTGTAAAAAGTTTTCTTCCCACGCACAACAGACGCTAATGTTTTTGTCACTTTTTATGGAATCAAACTCAAAGTAAGGTCAGTACTTCCACGCTTTAAACGCTGCACGCTCATACTCTCTCCCACAATCGATATGTGATCCATTGTTGATCTGCACACAGCTGTTGTCACCAACGGCGCACTTGCTTACGTCACTGTCATGAGACATTCTCGCAAAAAATTCACGGTTTTAGTAACGCAGTAACGCAGCGTTCCTACGGGAAAGTAACGGTAATCTAATTACCGATTTTGCAATAGTAATCCCTTACTTTACTCGTTACTTGAAAAAAGTAATCGGATTACAGTAACGCGTTACTTGTAACTTGTAACGCGTTATTGCCCATCTCTGGTGGACATATGCCTGTTTATGTGCATGTTTAGGATGGGAGGAGTTTCCCTCTTCTGATGCACGCACCTGATCGCAATCACACACCTGCAACTGATGATCCTGTCTAGCTGCTTCATAAGGAAACAGCAGTGAATGACTTGATGATGTGTGGTTATTCTGCAAAGTTTATTCACCTGTTTACCCCTTTGCACAGGATTGGGAATGTGGGAGATGCTGAGTGGCGAGCAAATGTGGGAGTATGTTCTAGGATAAAATTGTCACTGTTTGGATTTAGACTTGAGGAGAGTGGACCATCTAACTGTTTTGACTATTTGTGTTGGACTTCAATTCACTGTAAATAAACACACTGCATTCACTTGGAGCCCTGTGTATGAGTCCTTCCCGTTAACCGGTCACCTTGACAGTGGTATTCTCTCATTTTGCCTTTCAAGCTCATTGGTGCAACCTGCTCCACCCTCCTAGTCGCCACCTCCTGGTTACTCAAAGCCAAAACTGCACCTCCATCTTCACCACCAGCGTCTAGACTCTGGGGGCTCATGACCTAATTCCTATCACAGGTAGGATTCTCTTCTGCTATCATGGGTCATCAGAGTCTAACTGTCAAATAGACTTAATTGAATTCTGTATCTTAACAAATCATGTTTAATTCTTCTAAACAATATCTCCTTATTGAACTAATGTTAATGCCAGAGAAGGTCTGGCACAGTGCGACTGCTGAGTTAGCAGAGCATAGCGACTTTTGCACAGTCTGTGCCTCCACACTCTGCTCTGTAACTTTATGGAGTGTGCCACTTTCTGGCTGAGATGCTGTGGTTCCTAAATGCTTCCACTTTGCACTAATGCTATATACAGTTTATTGTGGCATATCTAGGAGGGAAAATTTTCATCAATTGACTCATTGCAACAGTGACATCCTAGTATAGTACCACACTCAAATTCAGTGAGCTCTTCAAAACGATGCATTCTTTCACAAATGTTTCACAGGGAGGCTGAACGGCTAGAAGCCTGGTTTAATACACCTGTAGTAGTGAGACTGAAAACACCTTAACTCAAAGATTCAGAGGTGGGGCCTAACACTTATGTCCACATAGTGTATGTAAAGCTCTATATCATAAGCATTTAAATTATATGATATAGGGCAAAACATATGTGCTATTTGTCCTAAGAAGAAATTGTTGACTGATGGTATGATTTGTCTAGAATACATTGCTGTGAACCATGAAAGGGAAGTATAGTCTAATAATTTAATAGTGGAGACATATAACCTGTGGTTTGGTAGCACCTACTTCTTTAGACAGTCAAGTGTAATGATCTCTGATGTATTTAAAAAAAAAAGAGGGGGAAAAAAGAAAAACAGCTGCCAATAATTCAAGAAAAACTAAAATACTGCTTTTACCATGATCTCATATGTGACTATAAGGAGAGATATATCTTTGCTCGATCTTAAAATCAGACAAGAAATAATCTTAATCTCTTATAAAAGCTATATATAGAGATCCACTTTTTCCTTCAACAAGGAAAGAGAATGCAAGGAATTTGCATGATACTAGTATTAAACAACATGCCTAATATTTTTGAGAAATTACAATGAATCTGTCCAATAGCTGGAAAAAAACAAGATCAGATCTAGAATACACAAGAAGCTTGCTGTTCAAAAGGTGACGTGGTCTTAAAAAAAACTAGCAAAGAAATAACAGACATACCCTGAGATAAAAGAGAAAATGCAGAGCATGAAGCAACAGAAGAGAGAACAGAGTGTTGAGGTAAAATAACACATTTAACATCAGAAACAGAATAGCTTTATTAAACCCTGCAGGATATTCTTTATAACAGTTGCTCAGGATTGTGGAAGTTTGAAAATTAAATTTAAAATTCAGCATAAAGAGAAGGAATTATATAACTGGATGACCACAAGAAGAAAGGGTTGTCTGCAAAATCCAATCAAGTGATTAGTTTCTGAATCTGCTCCTCTGGCTACAAAGAACAGGAAGTGAGATGCCCATGATAAAGACACCATCTTCTCTGTGACTGCATGTAGGTTGTACAACTCCTTCTCCACTACTGAGCTGCTCTTCTGAATAAGGGTATTGCATCTTTTGGTCTTGGTGACCTTATTACCCATATGGAAAAAAAATAGTAAAAACTTATATGTGATTACTCATGAAAGTGGCCACTTTCATGAGTAAATCATATAAGGCTTACATGATTTACTCATGAAAGTGGCCACTTTCTCATTACTTTCATATATTGTTTTAGTAAGTATCCAAAACATACAAGTTTCATTATATAATTTTTCAAGGGATCTTATATCTGTTTTTACACTTTTCATACAAGTTTCACACAAGACAGATACAAACTTTATAAGATTTATATATATCTTTTCCATATGGGTAATGTTTCTCTAGCAGACTGTAGCATAGAAAATAGTACTGGCCACTAGGGCTGTGCGATATGACCAAAATCTCATATCCCGATATAAGAATTCTATCATCCTGATAACGATACAAATCTCAAAAATGTAACATTTTCTGTAAATTCTGTGAATCTCGGGCAGCTCGACTTGCGGGAAGTGTTTCCTGCTGCGCGTCATGTAGCTGGAGTCGAGTGTTTTAACCGATGCATGAAACGATGCAATTTTAGACATAAGTTGTAACGGCCGCCGTTTTCTTTGTGAGTATTTATTACACGGTGTGCTGCAGGGAAAAGCCTGTTCTAACGTTTGAGTCTAAGGTTTATTTTTTAGCACCTGGCGTCTTTTTTTTTTTACTTCTCATCCGTTAATAATCTGCTCTTTCACGTGATTCAGTTTATTTTGAAAAGTCTCAACAGGATCTTGAGCTTTATTGTGAAAGGTTTATGTGGAACATAAACAAGCGGACACGCGATGGTGTTACCGTCGTTGTTGCTAACTACAACGCATAAAAACAGGCGCGTGTGGTTATATAAAATATAAGAGAAATAGAGAACTTTAAGAAATGAATATAGCCACTACAGTGACCATCAAAACGATGAAAAAATATTGCCGTAAACAGTTTATTTTGCGACACCACGAAACAAACGATATCCGATAAACGTCATCCGATATATATCATTATATAGAACAGCCCTACTGGCCACCACAATAATAATCATGTGTGAAGACCTGGACAGGGACAAAAAAAAAATCAGCCTTGGCATTTTTTGGTTGCCCACCATGAATGATTAGTTAAAAAAGAATTTAAAAAAATGTAAATAACACTACAAGGTCTAATACCACACAGGCTAGGTAGGGGAAGGGCTGTTGTGCTAAGAGATTTAATTGGGTACTCCAGTGTCAGTGGGCTAAGTAAGTATATGGACCCAAAAAAACAATTATATTGACCCTCAAGTGGCTCGGCCCCCCAGGCAAATGCCTGACATTCCAGATTGTGTAGTCCAGCCCAGCACTTATATTATAGTGCCGCAAACATTACATGACTAGAAAGCTTACAGAAAAAGAGATTTTCAACATCATCAAAGTCAACACCATAGCCATATTTACCATGTTAAATTACATTTAATATAAATTCCATTCATACAATTACAGGTACTCATTGGTATATATACAGAACAAAAACACAAAATACATCACCACATTTCTGAGTCGCAATAGTATCGAAGCAAAATTACCTAAGGAACTGAGCTGGCGCAAAGGAAAAGCTGTGGAAGATGGTAATTTATGTTCAGCATGCTCCCACTGAAGTCCAGTTTCCCTGTTGTCACTTAATGCCAGTACTCTAATGTTACAGATGATGAACAATGTGGATTTTTAGGCTTAGTACGTAGTTTTAGACAGGGATTTTCATCATCAACATCACCATCTCCTATATTACCTGAGTCATTGTTACAGATGAACGAATAATTAATGGATTTGGCAAAATAATGTTGATTCTGCCTTCTCAGCAATCTCATGTGTGAAACTGTTACTTGAAAACTGGTAAGAGGAGCAGGAATGATTTGATAAAAGTCAGATAAACAACTTAAGCCTAATTAGGATATAAGCTATCAAAATAAAGAACTCTAAATCAAACGGTGCTAAACTTTGATCCAAGGGCATTTCCTTAGGTTCCCTTTAGAGCAGCAGCTCCTTTGATTCAGGTACTTTGTTTGTTTGTCCTGCTTACGATTTGTGCCAGTGTTTGGGCTTGAAGCCAAAGGTCTTAAATTAATAATTAAAGACCTTAGGCTAACTGATAATTACAGGACAATGCGTTCCAACTGTGATGAGCAAAAAGGGGACTGACAATGAACAAATATTCCGGGCTTCAACAGGACAAGACTTCATTGCTTCTGTTCAGGGAGCCGGTAACAGGAATCTGTGACCATAAACGTCATACAACTAGACAATTAAAGAGTGGATAAACTGAGTGGCCCGATAATTTTCAGGTGCCCTGTCATCTATATGTTATCAATTTGTTATTATTGTCAAAATAATGTTTATTATTACCTGATAACACATCAATCATAGTTTTCATATTTCTCATGTCAATGTACTGCATAAAATTCTAAGAAAAAAACATTTACGTTGTGATTTGAGTTTTTTTCTTAAACTGTACGTATGTATGTATAATATTTACAAGGCATCCTAATATCCTGATTCATTCACAATATAAGACTCAAGACTTAATAGTCCCCTAAATAATAAACAAAACAAATTAAATGTAGCCTGGTAACACGGGAACCTGTCCAGGGTACACCCTCTCTCACCCTATAGCAGTTGGAATAGGCTCCAGTTCAGATGGATGAATAAATTAAATGCAGTTTGAAGTTCATAACTGGAAGTGTGGAAGTGGAAAAGGGAAATGTTTGTCAGCTTGGAGAATGGCATTTTCAGATACATTTTGAAATGCATTAAAACTTTCTACCACAACAAGTCTAAATGGAAATGGCAGTGACACTTGTGCAATTAAATCTATAATTCATTTGACCAAATTTAAGGTACTCAGATAAAGCACAAAAATCAGTTTTAGTCTGCAATGTGAGGTAACTTCTCAATTTTAATGATTTGGATAGTTTCAAAGTGTGACCCAAAATGGTTGAATGTTTTAATAAATGTAATTACATTTATTAATTAAACATGATTAAATTTAAATAAAACCTGTTCCTGGCACAGCCAGGGACATGTCTAAACTCCTACTGAAGCATAGACTAGAACAAATGTATCTTTTTTCCCCAACTAGAATAAATATTTCTTCAACATTCAGGCTGACAGTACATTTAACCACAAATGTTACCCACCCTTAAGATCACATGATACACTTGAATACATTAAATATATTACAGCACTGACACAAACTTTGTGCCATATTTTGTACATTAATAAAAACATCATCTAGCGCAGCACTTTACACAGGAGAGATGAGAGAGCTGTCTTGTTTTATATAGAGCCAAGGTTTTACCCCCTGTTGTGGTGCCCTATCATCTCTATGTTATCTATTTGTTTTTTTCCTTCTCTCTCTGTCACTTTCTGTCTCTCCTTTTCTGCCCGTGCATGGATGGTGCGATGTTTCTCTTTTTCTCTGTCAGAAGTTGTCCCTTGTGTTCAGAGATGAAGAGTGTATCACGAGTTCGTGCCTCATTACTGACAGCAGATGAAAGTAAAAACACCCAGATCAAAACATCTGTTAATTGTGTAAAAGGGAGACAAACAATGGTATTTATTAGAAACAGTTGCAGGTAGCGGTGCCCTACTGTATTTATACCCCCACCCCTGCTGTCAACAGAATACAAATAAATGCTTCTTTTGTCTGTCTCTTTTGTTTATTTGTCTTTCGTTCTTTCTTGAAAAAGGGCTTGAGTGAACTTCTCTACAGGAAAAAATTTCTTTGGTTGGTTGCAGAATTATTAAGTCTAGAATTTTTTGTGTTTGTGAACAAAATAATGAATATAATAATTTCATCTATCTAGGCTTGACATTTTATTATTTTATTTTATTTTTTCATTACTGTATTCTAAATACCAAACTGCAGCAAAAGTGGTTGAAATGCTCTGATTCAAACTGTAAAACCATTTTTTTTCAAGGCCACAAATGTAGAACAAGTGAGAAACATTTGTAGACCCCAACCACTTTCTTTTAGAATATGTTCAAAAACACAACTTTTATAATTGAAAAATTTGTTATACATTTTTCCTTCACTACCTCCATGGGAATTAAAAGGGTACAGTAAGTCACAGCCAGGTGCTGCTAATCAGATAGTGCTGATTAATTTCATCAGCAAGCGTTACCATCTCTTTAAAAGCAAAAAATGTTAGGCCCTCCAAGGTATGGAGGCCTATCTCCCCCCACCACCACTTCCCCTGCCAGTGGCGGACTCCCTCAGACATCGGTGCGTTGGTGGTTCTTTGTGTCCGGGGATGGGCGTCCAGGTACACACCGGCTCACTCCTTGGCGGCCGCTTATCGGGGCCTGGAGCCTGGGGCTTGCTCGGGCCACTTCGGAGGTGGGGTGCCCCCGGCCTCTCGGCCTGGGGCTCGGTCACTCAGGCACGGCTGGCTGCCGGCGGAGCTCACGGGCGCGTCACTGCAACTCCCCCTGGCTTCTGCTCCGCGGCTGCTGAGTGAGCCCTCATCTGGGACTCTCCTCAGCTCTTTCTGGGACAGTGGCGCGGCTGCCCCTCTGTTGGTCTTCCTTGGTCTCTTGTGTTCTGGGGGCCTCTGGATGTCTGGAGTTTTGATCTCCTCCATACCTGCTTCATGCCCTGGAGGACGGGGCTGTGGCCCCCCCACACCCTCTAGCAGATCATTACATGAAGGAACCTTTTAAAAAAACAAGCGCGTCCATGCTCACAGGTGTACACACGGGTGATCACACCCACAAACTACACCCTTTTTGGCTCCTACCTCAAAGCACACTGTGTTCTGTTGATCTTATGTGCTGCACAATAATGTTTAATATTTAGTATTTACTGTCATATTCCCATATATCAATGTGATGTTGTTTATTCTATTAATCTTGTTCTCTTCTGCTTGTTTTCTTTTTTCTTTCTCAGCAGGTGACCCAGGTGATTGATATATGCATTTTTTTTCTTTTTTTCTTCTTTTTTTTCTTTTTCTGCTCATTCTGTTGGTTTTTGGTTTTTGCCCTTCTCCCCCGTCCTTCTTCTCAGCTGTTTCTCTTTCCCTCTTTCTTTCTCCCCTTCCTTCCCCCAGTCAAGTCTGTCCCATATTCAGTAAGTGAAAAGAAAATAAAGAAAAAAAAAAAAAAGCAAAATGTTGCTAGTTTGCACGTCTAAATCATTCAGATATGTGCTAACGCAATGTCAGGGAAGGAAGACACCAGAAACAATCTTAGAGAAGAGATTTCTAATGCCCATTAATTTGGAAAGTTCTATATGACCCTTTCTAAACAATCTGCCCAAGTTCATTCTTCAGTCAGAAATCGTATTGTCAAGTGGAAACAACTACCAATTTTTGCAGGAGTGGACATCACATCAAATTTACCACAAGGTCAGAATATGTAATTGTCAGATAAATCTAAAAATGAGAAAAAGAAACTTCAAAAAAACATCATTTTGCATGTTAAATATTAAAGTTTATGATCGTACATTTATACACAAGACTGGAGACATATGGATTGTTTAGAAGGATTGCAGAGGGAAAATCTATTCTCAAAAGCACACGGCAGCTTGGCTTAGGTTTGCCATGTTGTCTGTGAACAAACTACAAAACATCTGGAACAATGTCCTTTAACAGATATGACCAGAGTTGAGATATTTGGCCATAATGCACAGCACCACATCTGTAAAAAAAAAACCCACATTAATCAGCACAAACACTTTGCATTACCAAGATGGCAAATATGCACCAGCTTGGTAATACATTCGCATACATTCGGGACCTGGGCACCTTGCAGTCACAATGAGTCGACCATGAACACCTCGGTATACAAAACTATTTTTGAGGCAAAAGTAAGGCCATCTGTCTGACAGACAAAGCTTGGCACAGACTGCCTTATACAACAGGAAAATGATACCCAGAGTAATACCCAACAACTAAAAATGAGAACATCAGTGCTTCAACAGAACCCTAACTGTTTCCAAAAGCAGAGCACGCTCACACATTTGTTTTGTGGAGTGTCACCAGCTGTATCTTCTGTTGCCTTTGTTGTTGTGCAAACAGCTTTGAGATACTCTAAAAATAAATTTGATGTGACTTGACCTCAGCTCCAGCTTATGCCAGGGTCAGTCACGGGCTTTTTTGGCCTAACTCACTGGCACAGTGTCCTTATGATGATATGTAGTAAACTGTGTTAATGCATATTCATGATCCCTCATTTTTTGACTTCCTATTCCCAGGCAGAAAATGAGGGGTCTACAATGTAGCCATAAAGGACACGCACGCTTGCGTGCTTACACGCACACACACACATAATAAGCACGGATGCTTGTACATACCCATGCACACATAAACACATGCATGTTTGTGTTTATTTATGAACATGCAGAAATACTCATGTGCACCACTTGGTAATACATTACACTCACGCACACACAAACTAAGGCGCAGCTGTTTTTAACAATGTGGTAACCATGGGTGTCAACAGATGATACAGTCATATCTTGTGTTTTCCTGTTTTGATTACAGACTGTAAAATCATTTCCATCTCAACAAGACACATGTGACCTCCATTTAAAGGAACATTAATCAAATCTTCCCATGCTATTATGTTCAGTGCAGAAGGTACGTTACTACAAACTATGGTGGTTTACTTAATTACTTAATCGAATTTCTTAGTCTGACCACAAATTCCTTCCACCTGAGTCTTTTCCCTCTATACTTAATGTGGTTTTGTACTTTTCCCAGAATGGATTTTTGTTCTCCCCATGGAATGGATGGTGAAACTGATTTATTTTGTAAATAGTAGCTGTGGTTGTGGCATTCGAAACTACCCTGATACTCAGACTGCATTTTGATTTCCTTTGCACTAACAAAGTGTATGTTGGCCTCCAAAAAAATAGTAGTGACTTAGTTATGTCCCGTTTGGTCTTTCTCAGTCTATTTCAGAGGACCTGCCATGCATCAATTTGTGATGTTATTGTCTATACCAAATTCCTGCCAGTCCATTAAATACTTGCATTTGTGATCTTGCATTCAAGAGGCATCACATGCACATCTGTGGAAAAATCAGTCACTACCAAAGTCGTCCACATTAACCAGATGAATATCATAGTTATATCTGCTTTCTGAGGTAGTGGCTCTCTGGTGTAGAGGTTAGCATAGTTGCCATATATGTAAACAATCCCCAATTTGTGTCAGATCAAACATGTTGATTCATCTTCTATTAAGATCCCTTGGTGGAAACAGTGGAATGTACCTCTATCTTTAGATTCAGCAAGAAAGCTGCTGAGATATTTTTGTCAAAGTGGAAGAGCTAAGAATTAGAGATGTGCACAGAGAGATACTGTACAGTCTGATGCTCTTGGGCTGCTGTTGATGATAATTGACTAATGTGGGAGGTTCATCATCTCGCACAGCTCACCTGGGCTTCCCAGGCTTTTAAAACTTGCTCAGATGAAATAACCTACTCTCTCTTTTTCTTTCATGCCACCTACACCAACATCAATCCTCTTTGCTGTTTGTGTTTTCTTACTTTATTTTCAATAAATTATTTAAGTTAACCTTTTGAGTGGACACCCGCCTTGATGCATACCTTCAGCTTGTGACACCAGGAACCTGACTAATATAAAGCTTCAGACAGGCACATTCCTTGTGCCTGTCCCAGTGGCCTTTTACAACATATTTTATATTGGTTGAAGAGGAGTCCAAAATGTTTAGAGGGAAACCTACAGCCTTAAATTGTGAAGGACAGGTATCCAAGTCTGAAATATACAACTGATGATATAATATGTCCCTCCAAGCCTGCACAAGATAAACAGGTTCTAAAAAAAATAATGAATGATTTCTTTTTTTCATCTGTCCTCGTGTTTTGATGAAGTTTATCTTTAGAAGGCATTAATCTGGCGTTAGGTGCATCAGGAGATAGGTATATAGTGCAAGACTGTCTTGATGACAGCAAATGTTTAGTCTCTTGTGCATTTTCTTCTTCTTATTATTATTTCAATTTACTTATTCCTCTGTAAATTGCATCCATCTGTTGATACTGCAAAAGCCTTTATCACATGACAACTACATCTGGTACTTAAAAACTTGACTTCAGCCCTTCATTATCCCTATGAACAGGGTAGAAATTCTCCTTAAATGTCATCCCTGCTTTCATTCTAATGTTTTACGCTGCTAGCTTTGCAGGTGTGAATCCTCTCTGCCAGGCTGAACAGGAGGAATATGCTTAATGGTATTTAAAGCTGAGGTGCTCGTGTCATTTAGAAACCACACAGCTCTGACTTAGCCAGCCCTTAGAGAGCCACAGTACAGGTGGATCATCTCTGTTCTCTCCTTTCTCCACCGAGGCCCCGACTGTCTGTTCCATGACACTTTTGCTGTCAAGGCTGAACAGAGTAATCCCTGCAGTAAATGCCTTGCAATAAAGGTTCACACTTTCTCCTCTCTCTTGAAACCCGCAGTACACCCCTATTGTGTTTCTCAAGTTCATTTTCTGGCTGTGAAAGGGGGTCAGGTGTTTGTCTGTTTTCATCAACGACTGTAACCAATGGAAGCAAAAGGCAAAGAAAAACAAAAACAAAGCAAAGTAAATGGAAAAAAATGTAAGCAAAATGGATATGCGCTGTACATATTGATGTGTATTGTTGGCAAAAGCGAGAAACAGATTGGCCTTTTCTTTGGCAATAAAGATAATACTCTAAAAAGACCCATCTGTCTTATTGAATTCCAGCAGCAACATCAACACACACACACCCGCGCTCCCTATTAAACACACT
>NW_005187420.1:487383-491728 GCF_000239375.1 Pundamilia nyererei
CACACACACACACACACACACACACACACACACACACACACACACACACACACACACACACACATATGCTAAAGGGCTACTACCCAGCTGTGTCTTCCATTCATAAATGTCATTGACACTGTGCTCAGTATGATAAATCTCAAATTTGTCCATCATTTGCATAATAAATGATTAACATTCAAGATCAAAGGTTAACCAAAGTGAGTTGATTTTTTTTCAGCATCACAGCTAAACTGTATAGTAAGATACTTGTTACAGTGTTCCTTCTGTATTGTCATCAGATGCCTCTACAGAGAGTATACCTGAGTGTTGCTTGGAAACAAGATATAGTTGCATCACAATACGTGCACCCATGGATATTTTAACTGCACTTGAATTAGGACATTTTGAAATGCATTAATTCACATTTCATTGCAAGAGAAACTTTATGGAATAATGGCTGCATATAACGAATGTAATCGGCGGAAGGCTAATTCGATTTAAAATAAAAAAAATCTTTCAGACCAAAATAGTGCCATCTTAACCAGATCTTAAGTAAAATGTACAGTGCATTATTTTGACCTACATTAGGATGTGAAGATGATTAAATATATAGGATAGTATGTTAAGATATATAATACATATTACATATACATTCTTGTTAAGAATATATCTGTTTTACAGGAAAGTGAAGAGCCAGACTGAAACAGAATGTTCTTGAAATTTAATCATGTAAACATAAAATACTTCATTTTAAAATAAAAGATTTTAAAGGAAATTGATCAATTCTAGCAGGCCTTGTGCTGAACTCAACACAGATACAAGTACAACACATGCATGCAACAAAAAACATGTTTTTTTTTCCTTTTTTTTTAACTGCTCTTGGGCTTTGGCCATCTCTCTTGGGCTGACTTCTTGGCTCTGGCTGGGTCAGTTGCAAAGGAAAGTTTTTTTGAAGTTAAACTGTAGTTGATTTACTTTGCTGTTTAGGGTCATTGTCCTGCAGCTTCACACATTTTCTTCTGAGCTTTCACTGTTACACAGCTACTCTGACATTATCCTGTTAGATATCTTGATAAACTTGGAAATTTATTTAGCCTTCCGTGACAGGAAGTGGCAGAGCCCTAGAGCCAAAAGAGCAGCAACAGTACACATTTGTCTTACTGTGGGCAGACAAAATATACCTTGAAGCATTAAAAAAATATCTTTAAAGTGTGACACACTCTATTTTTAGCACCTGGCAATTGTACAGGGTCCTACAGGTGGTCAGTATGTATAAAACACACTTTGAAAATTGTTTCACTTAACATTTGAACCAACACATCAATCCCCTGACCTCACCCGATAAACTGAATATGTTCATCTTCTTTTCATTTTCTAATTAGATGTAATATTTGAAAAGTTGAGGATTTAACATGAAGTTTTATTTTGTAATTAGTTTTGCAAATGACTTAAATTATTTCATTACCAACTGTAAAATATATATTTACAATCTTCTCATACATGCAGGGTACAACAAGCACCACAATAACCAAAATATAAGCGATGTAATTATTTTAGGAGAACAAAATATGCAAAAACTAAAATCCAAGTTTTGGACAACATGTCCTATTACCTAAGCTAACAAAAAGTATACAGGCTATGCAAAAGTGCTCATTTTGAAACAGGTCATTAGCTTCATATTAAAATTCACTACACAGCTAGCTATAACAAAATAAATAAAAAAGAACACATTTTAATACATTAATCAACTGTAGCAGTCAAAGTTTATCACATCATCCACATCTGCTTCCATCTCTCACATCTTTTCCAGGCCTTTCTCTCTCTCTCATCTGCCATATACACTGCTGAACCCCAGTCTGCAGCCCTCGTCAGCTCTGCTCCTCAAGCCTGAACCCCGTTGGATTTGGTTGCTCTCCTCCAGAATTCATCCTTTATGTGCTCTGGACTGTTCATCTAAATTATCCACCCTGCTCTCCACATCCAGTTCCCACTCATCCACGCTTCCGCACCTGAATATCCTATCCCTGATCATTCAGACCTGAAAAATTCAACTTTATCTAAATACAGTCATTTGTTTACATTTATCACATCCAACTAGCCTTCATATCAAAATGTGTGTAAACAATATGTGTTCCTAGGCAGCAAGGATTCCAATAGTTGTTGCCTCATATTGTGTTCTGTGAGGGCCATAATGACTTTTATAAAACCATTTGTACCTAAAACTGCTAGGTTCTAGGTGTAAATGGTTGTATTTTTTGTTTGTTAGTTTTTTCATAATTTTAAACAGCCCAGATATGAAAAGTCGTGAAATAGGAGATTATGGGGTTTTACATGGCTTACAAATGTCACAGGAGTATGACAAAAAATCCCAGTTTATCCTGCTTCAATGAAAAAGATCCTGCAGCTTTACAGCTGAGTAAAAGAGTTTGTAACTGTCAGAAGAATCCAGCATCCAGTACCAGACATCTATACATTTACCCTTTGAACGTTTTACTTTGATGTACTATTGTTTATCACCCTTTTTTAGGCCTCTGTCTTCAGCATAGAATCTAAGGTCTCCTTCAGGAATCACTTCTTAGTTCAAAACGTAGTTAAATTATTATAAGTTATTACTAACTGTTCTTTGCTTAAGTTCTATGATTGTGCCCACTGTTTCCATTTTTCCCTATATATGTTTACTGTAGTATATGATATCTGTTTCTTTCTTTGTGAATTATTACATCTATTTTTTCTGCCTGATGTCCCAGACCACTGAATGTTGTGATGTCTTGCTCTAGCGAAAGGGACAGTCCAAACTCAGCCAAGCACATGACCACATCTGCTTTAATCCAGCCCGCCAATCTAGCATGGCACAATTATTCATAATGTTTTTGCTTATTTCCATAATGAAGGGGTTAATTATGCTTATGAGATGCCCTGATGATCTTGTCTTGAGTGTTTGGGACACAGCTGTAGGTCTGCAAGCTAAATCATGCGCTAAATGTGTCAACTAGAATTAGACCCATTTGGCGTTTGCTGACGGTGAGCTGTTTGCAGTGTGAGGAGCTCAGGCAGCAACTTGGCTGTGGTCAAGTCAGGCGGGAGGGGTTGGGTGGATATCAGTCATTACCCATTGGCCCAGACAAGATGCAGCAAGTCAAGCAGAGCTCCCACTGTGTTTTGAAGATCAGTTGGACAATAAAGTTTTATGCACCCATGAACAACACAAGCATATTTCATTTTAAGTGCAGCATCAGAGGGATATCATGCTCAGAGTTTTTTGTTTGTTTGTTTTAATAGGGCATCAGAGGCAAACAGAATATCACCAAAAAATGACTCAATCGTCAGTAGTTTGTTACTCATCTAAGTACTAATTACTGAGATGACGTCGGCACATAAACATATAATGTTAATCAATAAATGAATTAAATGGAAGTGCAGCTGCTTAAATTAATACAGTTGTTCACCCTCACCACGTAATTTTGCAGTTCAAATTTGCCGCATTTTCTCTTCATATTAAGTTTGATTTTTCCATTTTTCACATGAGAATAAATATAACTGACCGCTGCAGTCTGTGCTCAGAACTCAAAGCATGCAGCAGTAATGATAATGCATTCCAGATACCTCAAATGTCAAACTTTTTCTAACTTGGAAAATGCTGGTCTGCTCTGAATTTCAGAGTGAAAAATCTCAGTTGAGGGAATGTTCCGCAAGAAATTTCTGAACGAGAACTCAAAATGTCCAACTTATTCAGGAAGCACCACAAATATACAATGATGTGGAGACAATTCTTACCTGCTGCTCTGTGTCAGTTGGTTCTGAAATAATTTCTGTGCCTTCTCAAATGCGTTTCCCAGCTACGCTATCAGGAGTTCAAACAGCCCGACTGACATCCTGAAATATGTACGAAAGCGGTCGTGATACAGTTTCAACTCCTGGATCACAACACCAAATTCTTCCTGCTGCTGCCTTCTTTTAATAATTGAATCCACTGAGAATTGAATTATTTGCAAAAACTGAACATTCTGGATGTGTACACACGTTACACGAAAAGTTTGCATCAGAAAAATTGTGAATTAAATTTGAGTTTTTTACAATTTGCTCGAGGTGTGAAGGCCTTTAGCTGCATAATAATATATCGGTACATCTTGAAAAAGTGAGATGGAGATGAAGGAGAGTCACCTTAAAAGTAAAAACTGTGCCTCAGTACTGCAGCTAACATGTTTCAAAAGGTGCAACTTTTACTTTGAAAGCAAACTTGCTCCATTTCCAGTCTGTATTGCACTTTTCACAAATCCACTATAGACAGCTGGCCAGTGTCTATAAAACAACTTCATCACATCCATTAAAACTATGACTACAGCAATCACGAGAAGGTTTATCT